>NW_017308558.1:0-67785 GCF_000935625.1 Nanorana parkeri
CGCGCGTGTGCGTGTTGAGCTTCGTAAATCAGCCCCATTGACTTTACATAGTTCTACACAGAATAACCCATATATTAAAGTGCTGAAGAGTGTCCAATAATTTCATTGATTTTGAACACTAAATCAATAGATATGTACCGGAGATGGAAATATTTTTTTTCAATGAACCTTGAAAGCATATTATATGTTCCTTAATGTAACTTTATCATACAGGTCAACAGTGGTTACAAATAATGAATAAAATATATTAGGTGAAAAACAAGGTTTCAATTTTGTATGTGTAATAAACATTTTAGAGATAACTATGGAGTAAGGAAGCCCTACCACTAGTGGCCTTATTACACCTTTAGTAGAATCTATCTGGAGAACAGGTATAGGTGATCATACACGTATAAATTTGAAGTCTACGTATGAGTGATTGCAATCAAGCGATTCATCATTTAAAATATTAAAATATCAAATGATGGTATAAAAAAAATATGATATATCAGAAACAATCATTTAATCAATCTGTTGTAGTCAAACACACCAACAGATATTTGTTCAATCAATCAGAAATTATCAATAAATTTCCACCGAAAGCTCACTAAATTGATCTAATGTGTCTGTGGTTAAGGTGGTTGCTTCCGTGGACAAGGAGTGTGTTGTAGCTGTAATCCTAATAACTTATCATGCCCGGAGTTGGGCTTCAAGCTTGCATCACCAAACAGACACCAAACAGACAGACAGATGGAATTTATACAACCCCCTTTCTAAAATAAATAAATTAATATATAAATAAATAACTGTGAATACTAGCCTATCTGGTACTTACTATACATTTCAATTCCATCACTGATAGGAAAGTCAACCTGGCATCCAGTTTTGCTCCAGCAAGCAAAGTCCCATTACATCCATCACAACCTCTCTACAGGTCAGCGCGGTTCTCTCCTCATCCACTAAGAGACAATGTGAGGACAGTTAGGCTCCTCTAGAAAGGAGAACTACACTAGCAATGTAGACTAGGTAGATACAAAGCCTATACTGAGCAACAACAACAAAAACTCACTAAGGTGTCCAAATTCTAAATGAGCAGAAATGCTATTAGTGGAAATAATACCCTTTTAAATACAAACTTGCTTTTCCTGTAATATTAACACGCATCATAAAATTAGGAAGAAATGTAAACACCTTCCACATTCCAGCGCTTATTGCTTATCTGTATACAGTATTTTCTTCTTTTCTACAACCAGAGTTGAATAAAAGTCCCTATGGTAATCAAATTCTTCACTCCCTAGATTGAGAAATAGTTTTCTAAGATCAGGAAGGGCATCTAACAAGCATTTCTGTATGCTCTGCACAACAGGGTACTTGCTGGCTCATACAAAGAAAAAATGTATGGTGTCTGAATGATGTGATCAGTGCACAGCAAGAAATAATACTAGAATAGAGACTACCAATAAACATTAAATTTCCTCCTTCTGTGAAAAAAATTGCAATGGGATGTTTCTAAGTGTTTCATGACTTTAAAACAGCAGTAGAGATTGATACGAGATAACGTAAACCACTATGGTACATAAATCCTCAAATAGTGGTACTAGTGATGTGGTTGGAGTTCAGGCTGATGCAGGGTCCGACCCAAACTTTCCTTGTTAACAATTTTTCTAAACAACCTATGGGTGCATTTGTCCAACACCAAAATAAATCCCTCTTACATGCACTGTCAACTGTGGTCAGGTGGAATAGTCTGACCAGTAATGTGGTTTTAATAATGTACCTGCCCCCTCACTATAAGTCCATTATCTTATCAGCTTGTTGTCAAAGTGTGTTGAACTATTGTACTGTACAGTACTAGTATTCTACTACACATCTATGCAGTCCTATATATGTTGCTGTACTTCTAAATTTCAGTGATTTTTCAGGGTGGTGGATTACATAGGGTGACAGATGCCACTAAACAGTGCTGTTTAGTGGCATCTGTGTTCCAATACTGTGAATTGCATTGTGGTGTGTACCACTCATTGCATTCCCAGTGAACAGGCTCAACAATCACTTGTCCTTTTTCTGTGTACATCTGTTGCTGTGTAGCTACTGTTTCCCAGGCTTCTTTCATATTTATAATTTTTCGCGCATAATTTCGCGCATCTTACGCTGACAATTAGGGTGTCTTGCCATCTGGTCGGGCACTATCCACTCTGATAGTTAGGCAGAGGAAGGCACGAACAGCAGCTTCTCATGTCTTTTCATGGCAGAGATTCCCAGCTTAGAGGCCAAGCACGTACACTTGTCCTGTCCTTTCGGACATACAGCAGTTTCTCGTGGCAGTCTAGATTCGGGGGTATCATCCCACTTATCTCATGTTTTACAGTGAGGATTATCAGACATGTTGCATGTCTCTGAGAGTGCGGACATGGCATCACTATCGGCAACTCCTGCCAGGGGTTCTGAGCAAGGAAGCGCCCCGTCTATCAGAGCATGGACTATCCCCAAGCTCGTCCTGGAACTTCAGAAGAGGGGAATCCCCTTTTCGTCCACAGCGAGGAAGGCAGAGTTATTCAAGTTGCTGTTTCCTCCTGCGGCCGCTAGCGGCAGCTCTCAGCAAGTATCCATGCAGACTGTGGTCACATCATTGACGCAGATTAATTCTACATTGAACATCATCACAACGTCTCTACATGAACTTCAACACAGAACAGAGACTTTAGAAAGGCAGGCTGTGGTTGTTCCAGTGGCAGCAGTACCGGATGCTCTCGGCACTTCCGCGATTGTCTCTGGGTCTTCTAGCGCCATGGGGACCCTCAACCCAGGTACAGTCACCACCCCTCCCAACATTACACCAGCACATTTCATTCCAGCAAATTTGAGGAAAGAAATATTGGAAGGCAAAGACGTAAATTTGGAGTCACTACTCATTGCGGCACACGATATATCCGACAATAAGGCTTACGCTTGCGGAGAAGTGTCGGTCATATTGAAGGCCAGAGACCCAAGGTTGAACAGGAAACTGTCCATACCTGAGTTTGTGCTGGCTTTCGGCATGTATAGAGGCGTAGTGTGTTCAGTGAGCCCCAATCGGAGGAAAGAACTGGATGCCTACATACACATAGTGGGTATGTATATAATCAAATACTCCTTAGTGGATCAGGCGGTGCAACACATGATACAGTCAGGCAAGGGGTTGGGGCTGTCCAAGGCGGATATTTCAGACGCCTTCAAGCTATTACCTATCAAACAGTCATTATGGCAGTGGCACAGGGTCAAATGGAGGGAGCAATACGACTTCGCTACTAGCGCCATGGGGCCCCTCAACCCAGGTACAGCCACCACCCCACCCAACATTATACCAGCACATTTCATTCCGGCAAATTTGAGGAAAGAAATATTGGAAGGCAAAGATGTTAATTTGGCGTCACTACTCATTGAGACACACGATGTCTCCGACAATAAGGCTTAGGCTTGCGGAGAAGTGTCGGTCATATTGAAGGCCAGAGACCCAAGGTTGAACAGGAAACTGTCCATACCTGAGTTTGTGCTGGCTTTCGGCATGTATAGAGACGTAGTGTGTTCAGTGAGCCCCAATCGGAGGGAAGAACTGGATGCCTACATACACATAGTGGTCGATCTGGGTTACAAGTATGGGGGTCATGCATTCTTTGACTATCAACGGGCTTTTTCAGGCAAAGCAGCGCCAGGACTCGCGCAATTTCAGTTTGTAGCTGCCTGGGGCAGAATCGATACGGAGTTGTTTTGTAGACATTTTACAGGACTCAAATCACCCGTTTGCACCACATGCCACGCCTGCACCCTCAGACACGGCCATGACTCACAAACTACTGGGTTTGCTGCCTAACCCACCCAGTGTGGCAGCAGCACAATTTGATAAATTAGGCAGGCCAATACATTGTTTAGGCAAGGCCCAGATATGCAACAATTTTAACTACAAGTCTTGCAACTACCCTCAGTGCCGATTGTTGCATATCTGTTCCACCTGTTTGACACCTGGTTCACACCTGTACGTTTTGTAGTGCGTTCAACGCTCTACGAACGCTCTACGAACGCTCTACGAACGCTCTACAAAACGCTCAAACATGAAAATCCCATTGTTTTCTATGGGTATGGTTCACACCTTGCCGTATTTCAGCCCGTCTGAACGCGCTACAAAATGGCCTACGCCTGAAAAGGTACATGAACTTCTTTGCGCCGTTTATGTTGCGCGTTTCCATTGGGACACAGCCAAGTAGCCCTCAGAAACGCGTATTTGCCGCGCGGTTTTTTACCGCAAATCGCGGTCAAAACACGTGTCACGAAAACGCGCGACAAATGCGCATATTCGATACGCCTAGGTGTGAACAGAGCCTTAGGGCCCATCCCAAGACCACGTGCACAGTCAGGAATTCGCAAACTCTGTGACTAAGCCGGGTGAACGTAGAAGCGTTGGTCTCTTTCTTGTCTTCACATCCAGACCCCTCGTTAGAAAAACCTCCACCCACATAAGCGGCTAACGGTTTCCACACAGGTTTCATTGCATTGCCTCAGTCAACCCACGAGTGCGGTAACTTGAGGTCAGCTCTGGCCGATCCCTCCACCGTCGATGCGTTGTTACAGGTAGAACTGACCAAGGGTTTTATGATAGGCCCCTTTTCTGAACCCCCTTTTCAATGTGGAGAGTCAGCCCCATCGGGTTGGTGTGCGGAAAGTTTTCAAATAAACAGCATTTAATTTACGATTTGTCAGCCCCTCATTCCATGCACATTCTAGCTTGAACGCTCTAATACCATCAGAGGAGTTTGGCCTCAAATACTCCTCAGTGGATCAGGCGGTGCAACACATCATACAGTCAGGCAAGGGGTTGTGGCTGTCCAAGGCGGATATTTCAGACGCCTTCAAGCTATTACCTATCAAACGGTCATTATAGCAGTGGCACCGGGTCAAATGGAGGGAGCAATACTACTTCGCTACCAAGTTGACTTTCGGGTCCAAGAGCAGTCCATGGCTGTTTGATACGTTCGCTCAGGCTCTGCACTGGGTGTTGGAGTAGCAGGTACATTGTCAGAAAGTGCTACACTACCTGGACGATTTCTTGCTCATAGAATCTCCCGACAGGGTGTCACGGGATCTTGGCATGTTATTAGACACATTCAAGACACTTAGAGTCCCTGTTGCAGCACATAAGGTAGAAGGACCCCTCAAAAGCTTAACATTTCTGGGTATCATACTTGATACAGCTACCATGCAAGCTAGTCTGCCACCAGAGAAGCTGATCAGAATTAGGGATGTCATGCATGTGCTGGTGGTATCCCCAGTATGTTCCAGGAGGTCTTTGCAGTCCTTGTTAGGGATGCTGAATTTCGCAAAGCGAATCTTTCCGCAGGGTAGGGCGTTTATGTACAGGCTACTAGCATTGTTGCCTTCAGCCCCGGATCAGGATTCGGTCATACACATTGATAGGGCAGGACAAGCGGATCTGTTGATGTGGGACGGGTTCCTACAAGATTGGAATGGCATTTCCATGTTCATTCCTCAAGCCACTCACTCATCCCCACAGGTGGTCACAGACGCAGCAGCCTCTACCGGGTTTTCAGCCATTTTTGGCCCCCATTGGTGCGCCAGCCCTTGGCCGATAGAGGTAGAGGGTATAGGGGCTTTTTCACAAACGTCATCTTTATTCGAGATATATCCCATAGTAGCGGCAGACAAAGCATGGGGCCCGTTCTGGTCAGGACATACTGTCATTTTTCACACGGACAACCAAGCGACAACTGACATCATCAATAAAGGTAGATCCAAGTCCCTAACGATCATGTCTTTCCTGCGCAGGTTGACATGGCTGTCCTTACAGTACAAGTTCAATATCATCTGTTATTATATCCCAGGTGTATTTAACGTGGTGGTGTATGCTTTGTTCAGGTTTAAATTCAATGTTTTGTTTCTACAGTACCCAGATGTGGACGCTGTTCCCACGCCAGTTCCGGTATTCCAGCATCTTGTACTGGATTAGAGAAATATCGGTTGAACGCTGTCAGGCTAATCAACAACTCCCTTGCGAATAATACCCTCAAGGCATACGAAGTGGCATGGAAAACGTTCAATGTTTTCCAGGCCATGCATGCCACTGAAGACCCCAGCAGCATAGGTTTTATTTTAGCATTTATTGCCTACTGTCATTCGGACCTTAAGCTCGCCCACAGTAACATCCAGTTATACTTGGCAGGTGTTCAACATTTCCTGGCTATGGCGCATCCTGATAGGCAGACTCTGGTTGCAGCACCCTGTCCTGGCTATTCTAAAAGGTATCCAGAAAGCAGGGGTCCAATCGGGTGGCTCCAGATTACCCATATCCGGTCAATTAATCAGAGGCATGTTTGCCATGCTGGATAGATCTCCATTTGGGACTGCGCTGAGTTTAACATTAAAAGCTGCTATTTACTTAGCGTTTTATGGGTTCTGAGGTGAGTTCACGTCCTCCAGCCCACAAGCAATTATCATACGCAAGAGGAATTTGTGCCGCTAACCAGACAATTACTTGTTAACCTTAGAGCGGTGCAAGACCAATCCGGTAGGGTTCCCCACACGGATCAGGTTGTTTCTATCCGGTAATGCATGGTGCCCTGTCGCCATGTTGGTTGTCTCATGGCCAAGTTGTCACTGACACCGCCGCACGGGCTTTTGCTGCCGTTCCCAAATGCCCCTCTCTCTTCCCAGCAGTTCATTTCACATGTCCGTGTGCTCCTAGGGCAGTTAGGGGGAATCCCAAATGCTATTCGGGGCACTCCTTTCGCTTAGGCGCAGCCTCAGCTGCCTTCCGACATGGTGTACCTGCCCACGTCATCAAGCGGTTAGGCAGGTGGAATTCTGCATGCTTCAGCAGATATATTTCAAACCCACACGTGGAGATGGCAAAAGCTTTTTCTTGTTTGGCTGTTTAAATGTAGACACAAATAAAGGTTCTTTATTTCTACATGGTTGGTTTTGCCCCCTTTTTGGTGTACTGACCATTCGGACCATGGCACAACCCAGGTCTGTATGTCCATGTTTGTTTTGTTTCTGTTCAGTTCATAGGACGGAAACACTTACCATGGGCATTCATGCTTTCCGGTCTTCATCAGGTCAGTGCCCTTGCAGGCACTTCCAGATCCAGGTAAGCAGACTCTGATTACAAGTCTAAGGCTAACATGTTAGTCGTATTTGTGGGAGGAGTCTGCGCCTCTTCAGCTCCCTTAAGAAGTCGCCAGCTCAGGCTTCCGGGTACGCAGGGATCCGGCAGCGTGACCCTCCCTCCCATCCCTCGGGTACTTACCACATACTCAGGGTATGCCCCCTTATTGGCGTACTGACCACTCGGACCATGGAACAACTCAGGTCTGTATGTCCGTGTTTGTCTTCCAGATCCAGGTAAGCAGACTCTGATTATATATATATAATATGGGCCTCGAGGCCCAATATAACAGTCTAGCGTGCACTTACTGTGTCCTTTTTAGGACAATGTCCAAGAAGAAGAAGGGTAAGGGGACCCCGAAACTCCCGCCGAGGCCGGAACTTCGTAATTTCTTCACCCAGCCAGATCCTGAGCCGAGGGCAGATCCAAAATGTCGCCCGGACGGGCCTCGCCAGCGCACAGCAGCCAGGCAGAGTCGCCGTCACAAACGGCCGGCGCCGCAAGCTCCTCAGAGGAAGAGAGGCTGATAGAACCTCAGGTACGGGACCCCAGTAGACCGCAACCGGACGCTACGCCGCACACCCGCCACATACCCATCGTGGCCACAAATACCCCGGTCACACACGCATCCAAGATGGCGCCCGGACGGGCCTCACCGACTCACAGCAGCCCGGCAGAGTCACCAACATGGGCGCCTGACGACTCTGATTCCGCCACGGCCGAGAGACCTCTAGACTCCCCGATGCAGGACCCCAAGAGACCGCGACCGGACAACGCACCAAGTGCCCGCCAAATGCCCACCGAGGCCACGCATGCCCCGGTCTCGGGTCAGGAGCTCAGGGGAATGTTTGCGGCACTCAGGGCGGACCTGGCCGTCATGGTGGAACGCCTTGAGGGATCCATGAGGCAGGAGCTGACGGCGGTCAGGCAACAGGTGCAGGGGGTGAACCACAGAGTGGCATCCCTGGAATCTGTCAGAATTTCCTATGATGCCCGCCTGCAAGAAGTGGAGAGGGCGCATCGTACCCAGATGCAGGCCCTGACAGTCCTCCGCCTCAAGGTAGATGACGGGGAAAAGAGGAGCCGCAGAAATAATGTTCGCATTAGGGGTATACCTGAAGCCACCTCTGGAGCAGATCTCCAATTTATTGTGACTGCGATCCTAAACATGTTACTGGACAGGGAACCAACCCGCTCACTGGAGATCGATAGGGTGCACAGAGTATATGGTGCAGCTACCACGCGAGACGGCTCACCCAGAGACGTGCTATGCCGCATCCATTTTTTCACTGTGAAGGAGGAGATTATGCGACAGGCCTGGAATAAGAAAACGGTCGACTTTAATGGAGCCTCCATTTCCTTCCTACCTGACCTGTCCAGTCACACGCTATATATGCGAAGACAGCTACGACCGGTGCTCAGGTGTGTGCAGGAAGCAGGCGCATCCTACCGCTGGGGCCATCCATTCCACCTGCTGGTCCGGCATGGAGATCGCAGTTTTGCGCTACACAGGCCGGACCAACTCCCCATGTTGTTCGCCTTGCTGGGCTGTGTACCTGTTCCAGTGATGGATTGGCTGACCCCATTGCCGAATCAGATGTATCCCCCCGCTAACAGTCAGAGGCCCTGGAGACAGAGATCCCACAGACCGCGGGGTGACTGGAGCCGAGACCGAAGTGGCCCTGCATCCAGAGAGGACTGAGTCTGCGTAAGGAGAGCATGCAATGGACGATCCCAGGATTATACTTACAGACATACAAACTGTACACGGACTGGCGAGAGGACGCCTCAGGGTGAGTGAGCAACTTAGCCTGGTGGGCTCTGTCTTTCACACTCGCCTGCAATACACCCCAGCAGCTACTACTGACATCCAGGTTTAAGCCACCCATCTTCGCAGAGATCCTGCAATTCCGGATGGGTAACAAGAGGTTGATTACAAGAGACCTAGTCAGACTACAAGACCCGCCCGGGGTGTTTTAACCAGGGGGTCCACTACTATGGGTTGGCTTGATGATGCGAGCTGTTTTATGCACAAGTTTGACTAGCTGAGGTGGGATGTAGACTCAGAGGCTATGGTGAAATAATCATACGGGCCTTACAATGAGAAGGGTAGGGATGGGACATGCAGTGGGGAGTAAGTCGAGACCCCTTCTCAATTTGCCCAGGAAGGAGGCCATCTGCCGGCCTAAGAGCAAGGGATACCCACGTACCGCAGGAGGCATAGAAAGACCTACCCTGGGGGAAATCCGGGGGCTATACCGGGACTAAGGGTACTGACATTTCTACCTGCCCCCTGCGGTCCTGCAATCCCCCCCCCCCCCCCATCCTTCACTCACCACATGACGTAATCTGCTAGCGTGAGGAGGGATCAGCAGCCGGATAGACTCACATGGGATATTAGAGCCATAAGGGACATAGCAAAATCCAAAGCTATGATATAGGAGTTCTTCTTCCCCACAAGTGCAAGAGGCCTCACTATTTTCATGCGCGGAAGTTATAGGACACAAGGCACTGACAAGAGTGCCAAGGACCGACATGCTGCGAGTGCGAGGACCCCCACGATTGATAAAAGTAAGTTGAGAATTGTGACAGTAATACACTAGTGAAAGTACACTGGGGAAAGGCAAGCAGATAGATGGAAGATGCAGGTAAATAGGGAAAGCAGACACATGGGCAGAGTGCAGGAACACTGAACCAGTATAGTGGTGCCAACAATGCAGACAACTCACAGCACACAGATAAAAGCAATATCACAGGAACACAGACAACCATAAAAGCAGGTTCTCAAGGAGTCCAAAGCAACAAGGGATGAAAAAACAGCTCCAGAAACTATGGAAAGGGAAAACACTAGGAACTGTTTGGGAGGAGGAAAACAGACTCGTTGTTTGAACCCTGAGCAACAAGTGAGCTGAACCTAAATAGGAAGGAAGATTGGCTGACCTAGGACAGAGGGGAAAATCAGACATGGAAACTGGACAAGAGGGAAAAGCTGACACAGATACCAGGAGAGTGTGACACAGGTTCAGTTTGGATTAGGAAATGAGGAAGCAATGAATATTAACAGAATTGCTGTGGTTATCATGCTGCCCAAATTTTTAAATTGAAAAAGGTGACACTTTTTAGCAAAATGTATGCAAAGGGTGGACACCTCCCATGCCCCAGTTACAAGGATAATGAAGAATTAATGTGCAAAAAAAATGATTGGTTAAACCCTTAAAGAGGAACTTAACCCATATCTTTAAAATAACAACAAACACACCTTTAGAAATGTGTAGTAATGACAATCGACAAACACATACTTGTAGGTAATTGCAGGCTTTGTATTCTTTGCATACCTTTTTTCTCCCCAGTCTTACTAGATCTCACTTTACTTCCTAGAACTCTGGCACATGTGACTAGAACATGTGACCATGCACCCCATCTCAGGGGTGGTAAATGCCTTTCCTTGAGATTGCGTGAGATTACAGATGAGATTTCCCAGCAATGCTCTGCTAATGCAACCTTCCCAGGATGGGAACATTACATAATTTGTGCCAAAGTGGACCAGGTAGTGGATGAACTCTATTTGTAAATAAATGAAAAACATGTTTCTTTAACTTATAAATGTAATATGCTTTTATATCAGGATGCAGAGCTGTACACTGATGTGATTTTTAGTGAAAGGGGTAAGGGTCCACATTAAGTTCCTTTTTTAATTACTACTTATCAATGGCTAAGCTATGTAAGCTATTTGTTATGTTTAAATATGGGCAAATATAGATGGTATAGTATGGTTTAGGTATCCATACCTAAATGGTATGGATCTTTATATGGTGGGTGGTATGCCTTTAATGGTTTCTGCGTGTCTTTATGATCATTCAGCTTTGTTAACTTTATTATTGTCAACCTTGTTTTGCTGTAATGTAATGAAAATGAATATATAATCAAGTTAAGATCAAGTGTTTTGATCATACACATTAAAAAGAACATATTTTGTGTAAGGATTAGGTAGGTATTCAGGCTAGCATTGTAAAAACACATTCTGGCCTCTACAATGAAATACAAGAGAAAAAAAAGAGATTAGCCCACAGTGTGGACAATCATCAATATACTGTATATAAATAATAGTGTTGCCAACTCTTAATTCTCTCACATGAAAAGTGATAGCCTTTTCAAGATAATGCTGAGCACTACCTTGGCACAAATATATCTGTTAAAAACTAAAACTGCCATGCATTTGACACAGACAGGGTAGTATATGAATAGGATTGGCAGGAAACTTGATGATACGTGTTTGGTTTATCTGATTGAGACTTTACTGCAGCCTTTTCAATCCAGTGTGGGAAAATTCTAATAAAGTTCCCTGCAGAAAAAGGGACATATTTTATTGCAGATCAGAGACATCGCAGAACAGACAGAGAACAGACAGGATCACAATCATTAGCGACCTCTTAAATACAAAATACAGGACAGGTAATGTTTGTTTTCTTTAATGACCCCTCAATGTATTCTGAGAACATTTTAGGACATAGTTTTGGTACTGCTCGTGTATTAATCCTACACATAACCAGTAGTTCTGTTTTCTTCACAAATTGCAGTGTTGTCTGTCATTCAGCCCCCTGACATATTAGCCTGAGATCCTTACAGCTTATACCAGTACCTTTAAAGTGACATTAAAGTAACAAATGTTTTCCTCATCCCCCATGCTGCTTTAAAGTGACATTAAAGCCAAAATGTTTTTCGCTCTACCCAATGTTAATTAAAGCACTTACCTTAAATGATGTCTCTTAATCCGATCTTCTTCTTTCCTGTCGTTTTCAGCCTTCTCTCCAGCGCTGCTGCGGGTCTCTGATCCAGTGCTGAATCCTCTGTCCTTGCTGGCACTTCCTGTCCCACAGTGCCTGCATGCGGGTGCATGCGTCCATATACTTACCTTGTGTCTGTCCTCGTCTCCCGGCCAAAAATCCGAACTGCGCATGCGCCCGCCCCAAGATGCTTTGCGGCTGCATGAGAATTTTCAGATTTTTGGACGGGAGCGTGTGGGGAAGACACAGGTAAGTTTAAACCGCTTTTAAAGCATTTTTTTTTAAAGTTTTTGCATATATCTACTGCTGGCTAGCAGTAGATATACACAAAAAAATGAGGGTTTAGAACCCCTTTAAGGACTTAAATTATCTCTCTTGATTACATCATCTTCTTCCTTCCATGTGTATTCAGCAATCACTCCAGTGCTGGTGCCAGTCTCTGATGCGAACAGCAAAATTTGGTCTGAGGTTAAACAGGTTTGACACTAGTAAGTGCAAAGTTCAATAACAGCGGCAAAATTCAATATTACAATGAAGTAAAGAAGACTGGTGTTTGTTCTCTACTATCCATAGGAAGTGGTAAGCATATCTTCGCAAAGTGACCCAAAACAGCTGACAGTGAAAACATGGGGTTGTTCCACTAGAGGTAGTAGTGTACCCAAACAGGTGTAGAATGCAGGAATCAGGAGAACACAAAGTAAAGGGAAAGCCAGATATTTTATTGGGTAATAACACCTCAGATATTCTTCTTAATGTCAAATAGGCCAAACCTATAGAAAACAGTAAGTACTCCTTGAAAAGCAGTAAGGTAATATGCCCACATGGATACACATAAGCTCCCCCCTCGCCCCCATTATACGGCACAAATAGCTATAATTTAGTAGTGGACATTACCACCTTAAAGATTACCCTAAGTTCATTGAACTAGACAAATTGTATTAATTAATAAATGTGTCAATACTAATTTCAACTGAACTATATTTCTTGATATACAAATTTCTTATCGAAAGATAGTAGCCTATTCCTGAAGAAGTGGATCTCCGTGAAACGCGTAGAAATTTGTTATCCTTGCACTGGACTATACATAATAAGGATGCTGATATCCAGCAAACTGTAAAAAAAAGTACTGTGATGTTAAAATTGTGGAAGGATGCGGCTACATCCTTTGGTCTTTTTTAGACAATCTTTCTTCTTTTAAAATAACGTTTATGTATTTTTAGATATGTTTCAATAAAAATGTGTTACAGAGTATAAAAAGTACACTTTGTGTAATCCTTGGAGTACCTTAAAAGTCAGAACTTCCTCTTTTTTCTTTTGATTTAAGTTATGATAGTCAATAAACATTCTGTCAGAGCCTTCTTCTTCTGAACCACCACTATGGGAGAACAACTCTCACCATTTCAGAAGCTGGGTCTGAATTCTGGTCTTCCATGCTGGAGGTATCAGGATATCTGCTGGGTGAAAATAGTCCACAGGGATTTAATTGCCTGCCCCCCCCCCACCCCCCCCCACTGCAACAGAAGGTGAAAGGGCCGTGGTCACATTCACATGTCCAAGGAGCATCTGACCCTGTAGTTTCACTGTAGAGCCAATAATGTTGCTGACATTTATGGGGATTTTCCCTTGAGCTCTTCGTAGGACATTGTTGAGAACACCTCTGGGATCAACTCTATCCCAAAGTCTCTCACTTCTCCCAGGTATGCCTCTAGTTGGACTTAAGGTCCTGTTTGGTCCCAGCTCAACCTCACTGAAACCCAAAGGCAGACCACTTATTATACTTATTATTATTTCTGGTTGTAGCACTCTCTCTGTTTCCCAATTGCCCTCAATCTACCCATACTTTCAACATAGAGCTTTTGTTCTGTAAATTAGACATTGCTATGCCAACTGCAGCATGGGGTACAAACCCTCTGGTGGCTGATCATTACAGAGGGCTATGGAAGTCAGGATTAGCCTCAACAGGACTGTGTTGATCTCCATGATCAAAGAACCTCTTGCTGTCCTGGGGGTCAGGAAGACATAAAGGCTGGGGTGTTAAAGGTTCCTGGTTGTTGGACAACCAGTGGATCAAATGATAACTTGATCTGCAGATGGGTTTTGGACATTGAGCTTGGTAATGCCTGGTTTCCCCACAGTTGTGACACTTAATTCCAACTCAGAATCTTCTCTCTTTCAAGGCTTGTTCCAGTGTAGAATGCAGGCATTCTGCTTTAGGTGGTGCATTGTCACTCTTTTTGTAGGTTGGTGAAAGCCTGCTACATTCTTGTTTGAGTCTCTACCATTTGCAAAAGTGACTTCTGTATCTCCGTGAATGCTTGCTGCAAGGTAGATGGTGACTGGGCCATCTGTTTTATCACTTGCATTAGTTCCAGAACAAGAAGTGCCTTACACTCTGTCTCTTCTGTCACACCCAAAGTAGTCTGTATTGAGTACACGGAGGCACCATTGCAGTACTGGCTAAAACCACTGTGAGTAGTTGTTTTCTTTTCAGCAAAGAGGACCTCTTCCTTTTGGATTGTCTTAATCAGCTTGATGTAGTTTAGTGAATGACTTTGGGCTCTCATCTTAAGTTTCACTATTATGTGGTCTAAGGGTCACACCCATTTTGGAATCATTAAGACCTTACTAGCAGCACCTTACCCCATCCCACCTGGAGCTTTTAAGAAATCAAGGCCACTGGACTTGCTGTATTTTTTACAGATACACCATGACCTGTGTAAATGAGAACCTTCACAGACTTTTCGCCATAGTGGTCTATTAGTGCCTCCTAGTGCTCCCCATGACTTCTTTAAAGGAATTAGAAATGGTACAAAAAGCATACAGAAAACCTCTGCAAAATAAATGCAAAAATAAGAACTTTCACTGTGGTGAAAGTGGACAACCTCACCCCTTCCTCTTGTTAGATGTTTTTGAATGGATAAATCAGCTAAGCAGTTTTCTATCCTATATTTCTTGACACACCTCAAGATACTCTCTGGTATCTTGAGGTGTGCTCCCCTGCCTGACTGGCGCTGCGGGGTTTTTTTCTTTTCTTCTTACTTACCTCGCCGAGCGTAGTATTCAGAATTATTAGCGCCTCTATTGACGGCGGCCTTTAACCATGTTCGTAATGGATCCATATTTAGAACAGAATCCCTCGCAGCCACAATTTGCATGATTCTAAAACCAGACTCTGACGGAACCTACTGGGCCAACTTCAGGCCAATATCACTTCTAAATATTGACGTTAAAATATTGGCCAAAGTGCTGGCAACTAGGCTCAACTTAATCACTACCACCCTTATTCATAAAGATTAGGACGGTTTCATCCCCCGGCGCCAAGCCGGTGACAATGTACGCAGAGTCTGTCTCCTGATTGAAAAAGCTAATCGCCGTGGCATTCCGTTTATGTTGTTATCATTGGACATGCAAAAGGCATTCAATTCCCTCTCATGGCAATATCTACTCTATATACTTAATAAGTGGGGTTTTGGACCAAAATTCTGTATCTGGATCACAGCCCTATACTCTAACCCTAAGGCATCGGTGAAGTACGCTGGTCATAGATCCGCCCCTTTCCCATCCACAGGGGTACCAGACAGGGCTGCCCTTTGTCACCATTGTTATTTGCATTGGCTATAGAACCCCTTGCACAATTAATCAGAAATCACCCTGATATCACAGGCATCCCACTAGCAGGACACAATCATAAATTGTGCCTCTTCGCAGATGATATCTTACTCTTTCTTTCCAACCCCCATATTTCCCTCCCCAACTCACTAAGCCTTCTAAGCTCCTTCAGCACCCTCTCAGGACTACACCTTAACACCTCTTAATCCAAGGCCCTCAACATAACATTACCACCTCATACACTCGACTTGTTGAAATCTAATTATCAGTTCCAATGGGAAGCCACGTCCCTAAAATATCTGGGTATCCACTTGACCCCGTCTCACTCCTCCCTATATTCCACTAATTATCCCCCTTATTCACCAGACTTAAGAATCTTCTCAAAATTTGGCACACCTACCCCCTTTCGTGGTTAGGTAGAATTGCTGCGATCAAGATTACCATATTGCCAAAACTCCTATACCCATTCCGGGTTTTACCCGCTCCAATACCCCCCCACCAACTCAGAGTCATACAGAGACTACTCCTCTCCTTCATCTGGTCACACAAAAAGCCTAGGATACCGGCGAGCTCTATGTTCCAGAGTAGATGCTCTGTCGGTCTAGGCGTACCACACATTCAAAAATATTATTATGCAGCTCAATTAGCTACTGTAGCTAAATACCACGCGTCCACCAAAACACCTCTGTGGGTCTCGATCGAAGCCATGGACTGTGATCCATTGACCATTAACAATCTCCTGTGGATCCACCCCAAACACAGGAAGGGAATCTTGAACCCCATCACATGTCATTCGCTCCGCATTTGGGATGCCTCTAAATATTCCAGCGGGCTCCCCTCACCGCACCTACCCATGCTCTCCTTACAGCACCCAGCCTTCTCCCCGGCACTTGACTCCCCAGCTGCTTTCCATAAATGGAAAGAAAAGGGCGTCACACACTTTTACTCATTCTATAATACCAACAATATAATACCTTTCCCAAACCTACAATCACAACATTCAATCCCAGCCTCTGAACTCTTTCGTTATTTACAAATAAAAAGCTTTATACAAGCCAATAGCAATCAAAAAGGAAACTTACAGTCTTTGTCTCCATTTGAAACAATCTGTAAACGAGACCCCCACTCTCCCGGTATTATTTTGCAGTTATATATTACATCCCTAAAATCCACCCAAACCCCACATCACCCATATATGGACCGCTGGCAGAAAGACATGGACCTCGTGTTTCCTAAAGACACCTGGTCCCAGATATGGACATCCACCAACAACTGCTCTAAGAGCGCCAGAATACTCGAGACCAATTACAAACTACTACTCCGCTGGTATATTATCCCCTCACAGGCCCAACACTTTGTGCTGAAATTCCGCACGCCTAGACGATAAAATGCCGAAGTTTGAGAAGTTATGGGAGCCCTGGATAAGGCACTTCCTGCCACCGACCTTTGACACACGCTTACTCACCCTATGATCTCTCCCCCCTCTAAATACACGACCGACTCGCGGATGTACTGGACCAAGCGTCAAACCACCCTAGTCCCCCCCTCCCTTCCACTGATCTTTTTCTCTCCCGGTCTGCTCTGACCGCAATGGTGGGACTCCCACCAAAGCCGTTTCCCCACCTTCCCCTGTACAGATAGGTGATTGCTATAAGTATGCCACGTATGTTGTACTGTCATATGTTACATAGCGATGCCAATGTCTACATCACTGTATTTGCACGTTCATGATGTTCGTGATAGTGCACCGTTTATCCAAAACTTTACTGGAAAATAAAAATGTTTTGAAACAAAAAAAAAAAGTCCATGGGGGATGAAACCAGCAAATCTAATTTGGTCACTTTCAAAGTTAATAGGCAAGGGTTTCTCAAACTAAGGGTATGGAGAACTTGACACTGCCATGGGGGACATTTTCCAATGCAAAAAAAAACATTTTTAAAAATACCTTCTAGCAGCGGGCAGGCCTTCCATTTTATTTACCTTGGAGGGAGTCATGCGAAAAACACCAATTCTTAATTAATCAAAATATATACTCTAGAGATGTTTTTAAACTACATGTGGTATTATAAAGCAGTATTATTCCACGGGACAGTGTCAGCAACACAATATTCTGGGATCACATGAACTGCATGAAATTCGTCCTGAAGCCAAAACCCTTGCCACCAGATCAGAGCAAAGATTTATCTTGGGCTGTCAACGCTATACACCTTCCTCCGAGTGGACAAGGCCTGAATGCACTACTGCAAGATTAGTCCATATTTAACACTGCAATCACACCAGGCCCAATGATGCTCACTGTCAAGGTTGGCACATATGCCAAAAACCTCTTTCTGCAAAAGACATTGCTCAGAGTGAGCTGATCCTAATACGCAGTGCACAACAAAACATTTCCAGCACAGAAATGAGACATATCCGTGTCAAGCAAGACATTCCTAAAATCAATCCAACAGCCAAGCTGAATCCATTCATCAACAGTGATGTGTCTACAGACTTTACAGCCATCCTTACCCCAGCTACTCTTCTCACCCGGAAGCTTGGAACCGTTTCTGTTTCACGTGGAGACTTTAAAGCTGGAATTACATGAGTGCCATATTCTTCAGGTACTAACGTGCACCATTCACGCCTAAAGATGGACTTGTTTAAAAGTGCCTTCAACCAGCCAAAGAACTTTACAAGTTTGCCTCTTATGGACAAGTAACCTTTTGCACTTGAAGGACTGTTCCGGCTATCAAGTCTGCTATCCTGATAGTCATCACAGACTTCATCTGCTCTTTGAACTTGTGAATATATGTTCTGTCTTTTCTTTATTTCAGGTCCAGAGGCACCTGCACCTGGACAACTACTGTTATGATTTACATAGTGGTATTTTACAATGCCAGACGGGGACTGTGCTGTTACACAGTTGTAAAAATATCACACACTTCATAGTCATGGTTGATATTCATATTAATGTGAAGTGGGAATTTATTTAGTTAATTTTCCTGAAGCCATTTGCTCATTGGTATTGTATAGCTGGTTATTATATTGCCATCTTGTGGGCATTCTGGTTATTGCACCATGTTTTTTCTGTGTTCCCTCCCATGTATGATGTATTTCCCCTTTCTTCATGAGTTTGTCGTTTCTGGCATCAAAATGTCTGACAGTAACATGGCCACATATTAATCTGCATGCATGCTTGGAAACATTACCATCTCTGTCCTTCAAATACTGTAATTTCTATCATCTGCTGTTTAGCCACCAAGAAAGAAGGAAGTACCCGATACTTCCAAACATAGGAGAGCATGTGACCGATTCCATGTGGCAGTGCTGGTGGTCCATAAACATGACACAACATAAGATGACAGTGATCTGCGGTCAGTTTTACACAGATTTGATAAATCCCCATTTGCACATGTGAATAGATCTTCCTCTCTCTGGTCAGTCAACACTGCCTAGGGTGCATGGAAGGTAAACCACCTGATTGATTTAAAGAGAGGAAACGGTACGTGGGTTTTTTGCATTTTTATTTGTATAATTAGAAACAGGAGCTCCAGATTGTAGCTGACTTTGTAGCTCCATTGGAGAACTGCAGCAATGGTATTGTGCTTGGCCACCACTGAGCTGGTCACTGAGCTCTTGATGCAGTTCTATGGAAGGACAGCAATTAATGAGCCAGTGTTGAATTGGTGGTGTAGCTCTGCAGGTACGCTGCTATGATGGAGCTGTCTTCTTCCATCATGGTGCTATTGAAGGTGCTTACTGGTCCAATTTACACAATGGACTCCTCCAGTTCCATCCAGCTCAGGCTATTGCTCTTTTGCACAACAGAAATTATGGGTCTATCCTCCAGGAGTATTTAGGTGTTTTTACTCTTCTGTTGTAGATCTGGTAGTAAAGAAAGCGGAGCTGTTGGTACCGGTTCAAAACCTTGGTTTGGCCAGTTTTGCTATGTTGGAGGACCTCTTTTTTTCTTCCCTTCCGGATACAATAGGACATAAAAACAAATATTCAGAAGTGGAACTGTATAGACATATCTAAAGCTATAGACAATACAAGGCAGATGTAAAATAACTACTTACCTCGCTTGCGGGAGGCCCTTTTCCTTGTACACCCCTTGGTCCAGCCAAAACTCATGGTGGCAGGAAAGATGTTAGCCAGCTTCCAGAATAGGAAAGCAATGGCAAACATTCCAACGATGGCTGGTTCTGGAGGTGCCAGCAGGGTCCATATCAGGGCTGGTTGTGGTGGTGCCAGCAGGAACTGTATCAGGGCTGGTTTTGGTGGTGCCAGCAGGGTGCACATCAGGGCTGGATCTGGTTTTTCCAGCAGGGTGCACATCAGGGCCGGTGCAGGTGTTCCAAGACAAGTACACGTGGGGTCCGGTTCTAGTGGTGTTGGCAGGGTGATTGTTAGGGCTGGTTCCGGAGGCGAATGTTCAATGTCATAAAACATTGCCTTGATGTCAGGCTCCATTTCCTCCACCGCCTCCGCCCTTTCAATCATCCGAGTGGTGATATTCTAGTATTTATTCTGCACATTCCGTATGACTGCGGTTCTAGAGAACAGCAGTGCATACACAATGCTAACACAATGTATCCACAAGAGTTGTGGATACATTCTGTGGAGAGAAGACAGACATGATTATTAATGTTACTTTACACCATGTGAAAGGAAAATGAATAGATCTTTAGTGTGGTATAAAAAATATGGATTTTTAGATAAACAAGGAGCATATGAAATCTCAACTTTTCACCAATATGTATGCTCCTGCTTTCTTTGTAGTGGGAGAGCGATCCATGTAACTTTAGCCATAATGGTACAATGTGGGGAACAGATATCTACAATTCACACACATAACCTAGCTTGGGGATAACCAATAAAAAAAATACCCGGTCAAATGATGTGTGATACAATAGACCCAGTTCCCAAATCTTTAACACAAGAATAAGGATTTTTATTTTATTCATGTGACTCTCAATTTCAAATCTCAGATATTAGCTAAAAATAACAGTCACGTTTTTTAAAATTATTATTATTATACAGGATTTATATAGCGCCAACAGTTTGCGCAGCACTTTACAATATAAGGAAGACATTACGGTTACAATACAATTCAAGATGGTAAGGAGGGCAATAGAAAATAGGAGAAAACAGATCTCCCTATCCTGGTGTGTTGCTGTGTGACTTTGGTGCAGCTTTAATATATTTCTGAGGCCTTACTAAAACACGGTTTACATTGAAAGGTTATAAAACACTATAGATATATAAAGATTATGGAGAATAATGTAGAAATCTCACCTGAATCTGTAGAATCTACAATAAAATGAATAGAATTAAGATAAGAAATTCACAAGCCACAATTGCACTTTCTCTAGGAGAATGCAAAGAGTGCTCATCAACTGAAAGCCAGAGATGAACTGGCTCTGCCCTTCCAAACACCTGCTTTTATAGCCCTGGACCTGATGGCTCAGCAGAATCACAGCCATGGAACTCTAACAGCCAATCAGCAATCACCCCCAGGAATAAGTTCAATTTTTAATTCTAACAGTCAGTCAGCCATCAACTGTCACTTCTTGTAATTCTAACATCACGGTGCATTCATAGCAGACAATCAATTTGTTTTCACTGTTAGCACCTTTGAGCATTTACACTCCTGCTATGTACTGATCATGAAGCTGTGTCTTATATGAAAAATATTGTAGAGCTATTGGCAAAACAAAACAAATGGCTTACTGTATGTGATGTCATCGGTCAATAGCATTTACCTTCACAGCAGTGATTGCTTTTCTGAGTCTGCCCTGTCACAACGTTATAGCTGTTCAGCAAAAGTGGCAGTTACATATGGTCAGAGCAGTTGTTTATCATCCAGCAGGGGGTGCTGACTACAGCAAATTGGATGAAACCACAGTTATCTGCAGTCCGCACATGATGGCGTCAACCATGCTACACAACTGGGGCCGAAGTACAAACCACTTTGCATCCTGGGCAAGTTTTTAAATGTTTCACACACATGTTAATATCTAGTCAAAACATTGTAATTTACTAGAACAATGACTTAACCTCCCCCCCACCCCCCACCCCCAAACAATCATATATTTTCTGACAGCAGAGGCCCTGTAGAATAAAATGGTGGCAGGTACAGTTTTTGGTGTCATGCCATATTTGTGCAACTGTTTATCAAATGTATGTTTTCAGGAAAAAATACACTAGAATGACTTTTAGTGCACACAAACACAATATAAGACTACATTTTTTGGTAAAATATAAAGGGCATATGTCAAGTGAATAGATACCAAGCATGTCAAGCCTTAAAGTTGTGTGTGCCTGTGAAATGGCGAAAAATTAGGGTACCCAAAATTGTCCATAATTGATGTTTACAGGTGATCATTTTAGAGATGTAACTGTAGAGAATCTGCAATGGTGTTTGCAATATCTGATTTTAGATGCTTTGAAACTTCAGTGGCCATCTGTGTGTGATTGATGAATGAGGCATTAGTCATGTCAGGGAGTGACTCGCCAACTGCCTCCTCCTGTGTATCGTCTTGCTGCATGTCATCGGGCGCCATATTGGAGGAGTCCTGCTCATCTGTCGATCACTCCATGAGAGCTCTCCATGCTCTCAGCGGGCGCTCTAAACATTTGTCCATGGAGGGAGGCTTGTCAGAAGACCGCGGGATGACAGCGGCAAGGGTGAGGCACTCCAAAGGCTGTATGCAGGAGAAGTGTCGGGACGGAGCTCAGAGACGCTCAGCTATGGCATCGGGCGCTGGAACCAGAAGATATAGTGCCATTTTAAATTAGTGACATGAAGGTCAATGCCCGAGATGTCTGGGGATTGTTGAATATTTGCTGCTAAAGGTTCAATGCATAAAGCAAATAGAAGGGGGAGAGCAGACATGCTTGCCTCGTGCCTTTCCTAATGGAAAGTGGTGAGGAAGTAGCAAAACGAAGTCTAACCGAGGCTGAGGGTACGGAATAAAGAGAGTGAATGAGATCAACAAAAGGGCCAGTGATACCAAAACGCACCACAGTAGCATGAAGAAAGGACCAACCAAGCCTATCAAAGGCTTTTTCCGTATGCAAACTAAGCAATAGCGTTTCTTTAGGAGTATGAGAGGTTGTATCAATGAGATATGCAATTCTCTGTGTATTATCACTTGCTTGTCTACATAGGATAAAACCCACTTGGTCATTACGGATTAATCGTGGAAGCAAGATCGCTAATCTATTGGCCAAAACTTTGGTGAAGATGTTTAAATCTGAATTTAAAAGGGCAATAGGCCTGTAGTTAGAACATAATTGCAGATCTTTGTCGGGCTTCAGTATCACTGTAATGTAGGAATATAGAAAAGATAAAGGTGTTTGCCCTGGAGTAACTGATTATAAAGGTCTGTTAAATGGGGTATAAGAATGTGAGCAAAAGTTTTGTAGTAAAGGTAGGAAAAGCCATCAGGTCCTGGAGATTTCCCATTAGGCAATTAACAGTTCACTAACTGGAGTGCTTTCATTGACAGAGGAGCGTTTAACATCTGAAGACCTTCAGCAGATATAGAAGGCAGATCCTGTGAATTAAGGTATGCTGCTATTTTGGAAGACAGATCTAAAACCGTGTTATCAAAAGCTGGACCCTGAAGGTTATAGAGACTCTCATAATAGTCACGGAAAATTCCAACTATTTTTTCAGGGTGATATTGAAGAGAACCCATGGGATCCCAAACAGCAGAAACCTGTTTACTGTTGCCTTCAGCCCTCAGTCTGTTAGCCAAAAGGGTATGAGCTTTATTACCCTTCTCGTAATACTTCTGTTTTAGATAAAGCATAGATCGCTCAACCCTGTGTAAAAGGACACTCTGCATGGAATCATGCAGGGACACAATTTTACCTAAAATGTGTTTAGAAGGCTGCATGGACAACCATTTTTCAGTGCCATGAATTTACTGCCAAAGAGAGGTTAAACAAGCTTCCCTATTCCTTTTAAGTTTGGAAGCTAGAGCTATACAGTGTCCTCTTATAGTAGCCTTATGTGCCTCCCACAAAGTGGACTCGGTGGAAACAGAGCACTTGTTAAGTTCAAAATATTGGAGGAGGGATGATCCAAGAACATTCTCGGTATTATCATTTTTCAACAGATAGTCATTTAATCTCCAATGGCAATGTTGCCCATGAGAGGGATCTATTTGAAGAATCAATTCAATGGGTGCATGGTCAGACCAAGTGATAGGGCCCACATTTGCAGAGACCATATTTCGTAAGGTAGGTGCCATCTGGAAATGAGATCTGGTTAGTATTAGCGGCATAAATGTTACATAGTGTAAGCGGGACATCCTTCCACATACCATGTAGTAAAACATACCTACCACGTTTGTCCAAGAGGACCTTAGAAGATTTGAAAGGACAAAGGTCATTGAAGAGGATAGCTACGCCTGCTCTCTTAGAAGGGGCAGAAGATGAATAAACCCTGGGATAACGTCTAGATAGGAACTTAAATGAGCTGCGAGAATCAAAATGCATTTCTTGCAAAAATATGATGTCAGCTTTCACATCTTTAAACTCTTGCAGAGCAAGATTACGCTTAACCTGTGAGTTGAGCCCTTTCACATTAAGAGATAATAATTTATAATTCAGTGGTTCTACGTTGGCAGCCATAGGTAAAAAAGGAGAACATAAAATTGCTGTCTAATAAAAGGTGACAAAGACAAAACCACAGACTCAAGGGAGGCGGGTGACCAATAAAAGGAGAAGCAAGGAGCCATGTGATGTCCAGCCGTGCTCAAAGAGATAGAGAAAGACAATAAGAGAAAGAAAGGAAGAGTTTATCTGAAAGAGAAGAAAAATAAATAAGGTAAGTAGCATCCAAAACTAACAAACATTTAAAGAAGACATTTCTAATTTAGAACAATTGTATAGTAAACGTTCAAAAGAGGGCACAAAATCATCTCAGAAGACTAAGGAGGTCAAATAAAAAAGAAGCCCCAAGGGGATTCTGTGACCCACAGTTACTTTGGAGAATAGCGTATTCGAAAACCCTCAAGAATACACATTAATAATAGTGTGGGAGGGAGTGTCCAATATAGAAACTAGTACCGTATTTGCCCACTTATAACATGAGTTTTTAGACTTAAAAACATCCCCGAAAATCGGGGGTTGTCTTATACGCCGGGTATACAATACCGCTGGATGTGCGGTAATACTGTATGTACGGTAGCTTAGGCTACATACAGTATACCGCTCTGAGCCAATCACAGCGAGCGATGTATTCTATTAATGAATACAAAGCCTGCTCGGATTGGTTGTGTACGTTGCCGTGATTGGCTCAGCACAGTATACTGTATGTAGCCAAAGCTACCGTACATACAGTATTACCACACATCCAGCAGGCTGACAGATTAGCCTCCCTGGCGGTCTGATTTTTTTTCCTTTTTTTTGTTCTACTTTTTTTTAACTTTTTAAATTCCCGCCGGCTCTGCCCCCCTGCGACGTGGATGCTCAAAAAGGACAGAACCCGGAAGACGGAGGACACAGCGGGGATTGTGGACAAGGTGGCTCAGGGTTACTGCTTATGGTACTGAAAATTAACCCCGAGCCACACTCGGGAATACCGCCATGGTGGTTAGTGGGTGTATTTAAACATTATTTTGGGCTATACTCGTCTTATACGATGAGTATAGCCCAAAACCTATGTTTTTACAGCAAAATTAGGGGGTCGTCTTATACGCCGGCAAATACGGTAATAACTGTAGAGCCGCAGACAGGCCTGCTCTGCGGAAGAATTAATGCAAGTAAGAACAGCAACCGCAATATAACATATCTGCTATATGGTGGGGGGAACGGACATTAGCATGGAATGGGCGCGAAAATAGTACAAATGTAAAAAGCAAAAAGTACCATAAGGGCACATATAGGCATGGATATTCGTAGTAAAAGTACACTGCAACAAAACATTTTTGAAAAATATGGAAAACAAACAACGAAAATCAAAACATCACATATATGGTGGAGATGAAGCTGGAAAAAACTTTCTCTGAGAATACGATGTGAACAGAGGGACAAAGTGTCCATCAATGATGTACTCCAGAAGTGATGAACTCAGAGAACTCACAGTGGCTGCAGTGGATAGTCAAGGATGACTGGTCAAAACGTGAAGATTTTTTCCTGGTAGTGATTGTGCCATACAGCTGGCTCCAGACCCTGTTTAGGCAGGGGTTCCAAACCGTTGAGGACAGGCCAAGTAAGATCTAAAGTCGAGCAAAAAGGATGATTGATCTTCAGGGACCCGGATGGTCGCATTCTTGACATCTCTCCGGGCAGTAAGGCTAAAGGGGAAACCCTAAAGATAGAGGATGTTATTGTCCCAAAGTAAGACCAGGAGAGGCCGAAGGGCCTGCCTCTGTTGCAATGTTAACCAGGAGAGATCCGGAAATAGTTGGATAGGAGCACCATCCCAATCATGTGAACGAAGATTGCAACCAATAACAAGAATCTCTACCTTTACTGAGTAGTGAATAGTGAACTCTACAGATCACATCACGTGGAGTAAAAAAAATCAGCGCATAAAAGGCCAATTTCAGGTCTACACGTATCTTTGACCTCTTGCAGGAGAAAACAAAAATCGTGTTTCGTAGCAATTTATAGCTCAATGTATCAGTGGTAACTCAGCCCAAGAGTGCCAAAACCCATCATATACTGTATATATCACACACACCAAAAAGGTAGTGTTTTTTTTTAAGGCATTGAACCCACACAATTGTAAAATTTAATATTGTATTGTTTTTACAAACTGACTGCAGTGGGCGATGTTGTGAAGGTTGTGATGCTACTGCAAGGGGATATGGAATGTGATTGAGGACACAAACCCAGTTTGGAGGGCCAGTTTCTCCAGTCAGTTTAAAGCTGATCCTGCGTTATTCCCCACAACAACACCTTTCAGGCTTTTGTCCAATCCTTTGCTGGTTGGGGCAGTTCTAATTTCCACTTATCCCCTTTGGGCTGCGGTAATGGTGTGTGTGTCCGGTGTTGTCCAAATGTATGGTTCTTCTGGATTATGCATCTAAAATCAAAGTACCTCCTTCCCTTCTTGAAAAGCATATAGCGAAACGTGCTGAAGATCACCCCTGTTGGAGGAATCATAATCCAGTGTTACTGTTGTTCATGATCTGCGATAAATCAAACTTTTCTCCTGAATCATGGGGGAGACCTGTGAGGTTACTTATTATGCCATATACATTATAAAAACAAACACTGTGAATCATGTATTTTCCAATGCAGATGTTTCTGCAATCTTTCAATTCCTTTTAAATTTTTTAAAAACAAAACAACTTTGCATTTTACAATTGTGTGGTGCCTTCGAAAAACCCAATACTTTTTTGGTGTGTGATATTTCATAGGAATATGCTTAATACAGTCCCACCAGGATGCATAATCAGTATCATCATTTTCAGAAGAGGAAGTAGAAGGGCCATCGCCATGATGTGACTTCAGTTTGAAAGGGACCATCATGGCAGGTGTACAGGTTTCCTGATACACAAGAGTATGCTAAGGAGAGCAGTACGGTGCGGGCCCGCAGATGCATGCACCATAGAAAGACGAGGAGAATGAGAAGAGTCAGTGGGTGGCCGAGATGAATGAGGCCTCGAGCCTGTGGGTTTGGCCTGTGGAGAGCGCTGCCAGCCAGGAGCTGCCCCGGGAGGGGAGAACAAAGATAGAGAACCCTGAGGACAAGACAGGGCCACTGAATCTGCAAAGAGCTGTGGAGGAGTCGTGTCTGTGGTCTGGCGTGTAGGAGCGGCAGGATCTGGGTCACAGAAAAACAAGGGAGGCCAAGGCTCACAAGAGACATCCAGGTCACCATCTACTCAACCTCCCGGATAGTGGGGAGAAGAGGTGCTGGGGAGCAGGAAGACTCACTAGGTAAGTCTGATCCAGCCGAAGAAGGAGAAGAGTGTAGGTGAAGAACAGCCTGGTAAGATGGGGTCACCAAAGGCAGTGAAGGTGAGGTAGGCCCCGGTGCAAATTTTAGATAGATTTGCCTCTCTTAGAATCTCCGGGCCATCAAAGCAATCCTTGATGGAAGATGCAGACTAAGACCCCATTCACACGTAGCGACATACCTTTTGCAGCGGCCGGGATATCGCGACTTTCGGGGCGAAGTTCCAGTGACGATCCAGCAACGGTAGCGCAACCTTCTCCGTCGGGCTCCATAGAAAAAAAGCAAAATCGCGCAAAATCCGCCGAAAAAAGGGTCCGGTAGAAGCGACTTGCGACCGCGACGAGCGACATGGAGTTAAGACAGCTCCATTGAATAGCATTGGCCGGCGACTTCTCGCGATATCGCGCGGCAAAAGTGCGCAATATCGCGGCGGAAATTGCGCGATAATTTGCTACATGTGAACGGGGCCTCAGGCATCTCCGTGGCACACTTTAGTGATTTAGATGCTCGAGAGGATTTATTTTTCCACATCATAGTGCGTTTTGGTTGCAAAAGCAATAAATAGAGCAGGCCTGGTACAGAGCTCTCAAAACAGACATCTGCTCACGTGGCCTTCCAGGCATGCCCCCCTTGAATGCACTTTTAAGATTAAAATCCTACATTTAGTGTCGCTTTTAGAAATACATTTGTCTTTTTCCGCTGAATCATTGGCTTAATATTACTGGAAATTAACTTAGATTACAGAATGCATGCAAATATTGTGACAAACCGTCTTCAAAGTATAATATCAACTTTATTTAGTAAGGATCAAAAGGGGTTCATTCTAGTAAGGAGTCTGACCAAACCCAATAGCACCATCTTTGGTTTACCCTAAGAAAGTTTGGATTGTTATTACTGTTTGATAGATTCAAAATATTTATACTCTGTTGTGAGGCAGATAATTTTGGCCTCTGTGGTACCTTTATTTATATTTATGTATATCATTATTTTATTTACATTAGTAGTAAGTGGGGTTCCCGCTGTCACCTCTGCTATTCAATCTTCCCAGAGAACCACTGGCTATGGTTTTAAGAAGGGAACATAGAGACATTGCTACAGGGTTAGTTAGGCTGACAATAGGATTTTTTTAATGCAGATTATATATTAGTGATCTTTGGAAATGTTCAAAAGATGATATCACTCATGGTATTTTTCATTTTCAGCAATGTCTGAGATCTTGTGGTTAACATGCACAGATAGACTATATTAACATTTCATAAATTAAATATTTAGGTTTGTACATACCCAGGCAATACTTAAGGCAATTATATTGATTTTTTCTTATTTCCTGGAGAATATTATTATTAGACACGTT
This sequence comes from Nanorana parkeri, assembly GCF_000935625.1. Classification (NCBI taxonomy): domain Eukaryota; kingdom Metazoa; phylum Chordata; class Amphibia; order Anura; family Dicroglossidae; genus Nanorana; species Nanorana parkeri. The sequence continues at coordinate 28,788 of NW_017308558.1, forward strand.
TAACATGCCTGAAATTACTACTGCCCTTATCAGGACAAGTTGTCCTGTTAAATATGCATATTTGCCCACAGATAATACATTCATGTGGTACTGTTAATGATAACATAGATAGATATGGCAAGCATGCAGCCTTTACAAAAAAAATAAAAAATAAAACTGAAGGAAGCCTGCAAACTGTGGTAAAACTGACTCGTGTACTTGTATACAAGTATTATTAGAAGGTTCTTGATGAGAGTATTGGGCTATATTTACAGAAAGATAGGAGTTTGATAAGAGTTTAAAACTATTTCTTTGTCATTGACAAATATGAAACCATAGTGTTCAAACAACAAAAAGTGACAGCCAAGAAAGGAAAGTATTTACCAAGGGCTTGTACACACATTTTAAAGTATAGTCTTGCACCAACAAGTCCTAAGATCAATTGCCTAAAAAAATTAAAAAGTACTGGATTATAAATATACAGTATGTGAAAATAATAATAATCTAAAATTCTGAATTATCGGCCAACATAGTGTTCAAATATGTCAATGGTTGGTAGAATGATTGATTAAATAATTGTATTTTATTTTATTTTTTCTAACTCTCTTTTGATGTAGCTTTTTTTTAGTTTATTTAGAAATGTAGTTGATAGGGATTTGCATTGGAAAGTGAGAAAAAGTTTATTTTTTCAAATTAAAATTGAAAATTGTGTGTCCAACATTGCTTAGTAACAATGGCAGTGTTATCATTACAAATGTAGTTTTTTATTGAATGTTTTCCCATTGAAAAAGTTAATTAAATATATTTAAAATAATCTAAGAGAAATGTGCACAATACAACATTAGAATTATTATCTATACTGACATGGATGGCTGGTGAGGCTAGCCATTAAAAAGTCACAGATTGGATCTGCTGTCTATATATCTCCTGACAACAAAATAGCATACAAGGACATTGGAGAAATAAAATGGGGGACAGAGAACAAAACTAACAAGAAAGTTCACCCACACAGGGATTATTAGAAACACAAAACCTTTAGCCTTCAGGCTTTTTGCTGAACTTTTTTATTCAGCATCCACTCTCAGCCTGTGCCTAGCAAAGACTTGATCATTATCTCCCCCAGCCTCTCATTACTACATTTTATTAATCAGGTGAACCAGGGAGTGTCCAGCTATTAACCCCCTTTATTTACCTGATAAAATGAAAGATGCTGGGTGCACTCCATACTGGACCAAGCCCATCAACACCTGGGCTGTCTAATACATACCTCCTTCTCTGTTGAAACCCGGCATTCAAACATCTCTCAAGAGGGCAATGCATTTCGTTTTACTACAACCAGACCAGTGCTCCACTTTAAAAGAAACATTTTGGAGGGCAGGGAAGCAGCAGGTAATTGCACTCTTTGTCATGGTCCATCCATGTTAAGGGCATGGTCTGTTATTAGCCAGAAGCAACATCCCAGCAAATAGTACAGTAGTGACAAAAAGGCCCACTTAATGGCCAATCAGTTCTGCTCCACAATACTACAATTTCTCTCTGCTGGCATCAGATTTTGGCTCAAATCAGCAAGTGTTCCTCTAACTGTTGAAATCAGGGGCTGTCAGCACTAGCTGGCTTTCAAACTTTGGAAAGCTTCAGCCAATGAATTCCTCTTGATATCCAAATAATTATTTGTTCAGGTTGTTTAAGGGTGCTGTTACAGTGGCAAAATTTGGGATAAACCTATGGTAGTACCCAATGATGCCTAGGAAGGTTCTCACATTCACTTTTCTGTCTGCATCCTTCAAAAAGGATGGGAGGAATCTTCAAGCGTAGCACTTGAAGAGAGGCAGTCCAGGCATTTCAAGTACATTTGCTTGCCCACTGTTATTTCTCCAGAAAACAAAACTTGCAAGAACTTTGAACCCTCGCAGGGGTTATTAGAAACCAAAAAAGGGCAACCTGTGTTCTTCTAGCTCTTCAGGAGGTAAGGACACCCAAGCAGGTTTGTCCTTTACTTTTTTGAAGAAAGCAGTAAAAAAAAAAAACACAGTTCAATTCAGAAGGGTTTGTACCATAGTATAACAAACACAAAACATATGCTCGTTCAAGCCACTAACAAAATGCCATTTTATGACTAACGGGGTTCCCCAAAACAACCAGACAGCACATGTACTTTTTTAGAATTTTGTCAGCTGTGAGTCTTTTCACCCAGCAGCAGATTCTCACAGTAGAGAGAGTGAGAGAAGTCAGCCCAGATATAAAAAGCCTGTGGACAGTGAATTAGTGAGGTCTGGCTAACAGGTAAAATGTGGACCTAGGACTGGAGTCTTTAGCTCAGTAAATAGCCCTACAAAAGCATTTGGACTCAAAGACCAAGCCCAGAATTTAGTAAGATCTCAGAAAACAACAAAGTTTGTTTCCTCCATAGCAGACACAAACCCTGGAGCCCCTCACCAGTATGAAACCTAAGTAACACATATACACTGTCCACAATCCTGTAAGCCAATGCCATTCAATATGTATAAACAAATCATATCAATAAAGGAAAATAATAAAATGGTCCTGTTTAAAACTTTGCATATCCTTATTTCTGATTATCGTGCATTGCCCCCTTTAGCATCAATGATGGCTGGTGGTCTTTTGCAATAGTTGTTAATGTAAGAGTTTGTGTTAGTCACTAGAAAACCTTTTTTTTCTTCTAGACCCACTAAAGGGCTAGTTTGGTCTTATGTTATGAAACATTGTCATATTGAAAAGTTCTAGTGTGTCCTCTGCTCAGCTTCGGGATTGTTAAATGTAAGTTTTCCTCAATTATTCTTTGATTATAAGCTACATTCATCTTACCATCAACTTTGACTAAAATCCTTGTGCCGCTGTAGCTCACACACCACCAAAACAGCAGATATCCACCCCTTGTCAGGGTACCATGCACAGGCGTCCTCACACCACATGTAGGTGCCCACGCAGGATGACCAAATGAATATGTCCACACAGGATAGGGTTATATGCACACGGTTTATTTGTTACACATCAAACAAAACTACAAACCCCCTCAACCCCCCACAGGTTTAGCAGTGAAGTAACAAAAACCACGGTTGGGACAAACACACACCTACAGCCAGGGGGAATAGCAACAAGGAGGGGTAACAGGACTGCAGATAGACAGCAGGCCTTTAGGAAGAGTGGTCAGGTACAAGCCGGGTCATTAACAGGAGGGCAGCACGGTAAAGGAACAGGATTCAAGGAGAGTGGTTGGGTAACAAGCCGGGTCGTTAACAGGAGGGCAGCAGCACAGTACAGGAACAGGATCCAAAAAGAGTGGTCAGGTAACAAGCCGGGTCGTGACAGGTTTGCAGACAGGCAGCAGGGTTCAGGACATGGGCATCAGTCAGGTGCAGGCAACACAATACTGAGCCAGCTTCCTGACTGCAGGGAGGGCCTAAATACCCTCTCAGGAAGTACCTGGTGATGGAATGATCACTCACAGCTGGGGCACACCCGCATGCGAGTACTGGAGCTGCAGGTTCCTGACAGTTCCTGGCTGCTGGAGACACCCACAGGCGAGCACAGGAACTGCAGGACCTGGCTCCAGCGCCACCTGGGGGTGCTCTGGATCCTGACACCCCTATGCTTCGCAGTAGGGACTATATGCTTCTATTAACCCCTTCATGACTGAGCTAGTTTTTAGTTTCTGTTCCTAAATGACTGACACACTTTTTACATTTTTGCTGTGTGATTCTTCCACAGCAGCAAGTTTTGATTATTATTATTTTTAGAATTTTTTTAATAATAATTATAGTATACAAATATATTTACATATAAAAGTTTTATTTTCCTAATTTTTTGTACACTTTTTTTTTTTTTTTACACTTTGTAAAAAAAATAAGTGTAAAAAAAAAAAATTTTTTTTTGTCAGTTTATATCAAGCAATCACTATGACTGCTTAATAAATTAACTTTTTAAAATTTTTAGTTATTATCAGGCTGCTCCAAGCTTAGGAACAGCTAATAATAACTTTAGAGACTGATCCTGACAGCATGTCAGAATCAGATCTCACTAAAGGTCTTTGATCGTTCCTAGACGATCAAAACTGATACATTTCACTCAAGAGATACATTTTGTATCTAGTGGTTGAAATGTATCATTTAACATCGGGCCAGGCTCTCCAGCTGTCAAAACGAATAGCAGAGAGGTGAGTCACTGCTACCTCTCTGCTATCTTCAGCTGTCAGATACGGGATCGCTATTTAGCGAACCCGTATCTGAATGTAAAGGCTTCATTCTTTCATTAATGAAAGAAAGAAGCTTTTAAAAAAGCTTAACTATTTCATGAATGAATGTCTCAATAGTGAGGCATTAATTAATGACTGGAACTGCTGAGAATCAGCAGTTACCAGCATTACAGAGGCTAATATAACTCGGCACGTACAGTGTACGTGGCCAGTCATATAGCCACTTTGTGACGGGATGTACACTGTACATCTCCCGTCACGAAGGGGTTAACAGGCTTTGTTGATTCCGCTTCAAACACTGTTTATGGTTGTGATTATAAAGTTTACTCATCACTACAAATTATTTTGTTCCAGAAGTTTGGAGGCTTCTCTGGGTACTATTTTGCTTTTGTAAGTGTGGTGTTGGCGAAGCCAAAAGGGTTAACACATTTTTTTGTATTCAGTTAATAGAAGATGATGCCAATTGATAATACGTTATATTCTCTTTGAAAGCAAATTAAATCAAATTAGCGTAGTAGGTTAATTTATCAAGTGCAGATTATAGCAGTGACGTGCGATATCTCTTTCTCCGGGTGAGGCATTTCCCAGCCTACTGGACGAAGCCCTGCCCCCAACCTGTCCCCAAGCTAGTGTAAAGGAGGAAGGGAGGAGACGGGGAGGAGCCTCCCTGTCCCTCACTTGCTCCTCACTGCTGTGCTGAGCCGCTCCGTCCATGACAGGTTACACAGCGGGACTGCTTTTCCTGCTGTGTAACCTGTTAGATGCTGATCCGAATGGAGAAAATGCTGTCAGCTTCAGACATGAAGCTGACAGCTTTTTCCTCCATAATTCTAGGTGAGGCTCTGCCTCACCTGCCTCCCCTGACCGCACGTCCCTGGTATAGGAGGGATTTTTTTTTAAACTACCTGTCATGACAGTGACATTGTAAACACAGTGAAGATTTCACTTTCAATTGTTTTCATCTCCTAGTTTATATGATTCAGGAAAGGCTAGCTACTCATTCTTGACTGAGCACTTTTGAAGCCACTATGGCCAATTTACCAGTCATGGCTCCAGCTAAGGCACTATTATTTCCAGTTACCTCCTCACATTATTGTCCATGTTCTGCTTTTATGAAAGCTATTATGCATTCCATTGTGATGTTCACACAAAATGAATGCCATACAGAGCGTCATGAAAACATGACAAAACATTTGTTTTCTTCTTTCTTTCACAGTATGTAATTATGAAATAAAAACTATATCCTCTATGCCCTCAGTAGTGCCACATAATAATTTTATATACAAGCAAAACAGAATTAAAATAAATTAGCTGGATATAAAACTAACTCTAATTACACTTATTGTACATCATGGTACTTTCAGTCTAATTACATATATTCTCTAGCACCGGCAAGTACTTTTACTGTATTGTTCCTGTATTAGAGTGTAGAATGCAAACTAACACATTTTAATGAGACAATGTTTGCCAGAGATTAGTGTATTATTAAATCATATTAATTTAGTGTTTGCAAGCCTATAAGGGATACACATCTTCCGTAGAGTTGCTAAACTTCAATAAATATGATGTTCTCAATTGACATTTAATGAGCTTTCAATATTTTTTTTTCTATTACAGCTTCTTTCACAGGTTTGACAAAATGACTTTTCTTTCTTAATCAAAAATATGACTCGTTAAAAATATTTATGGCTGTATAGACACAACTTTTTGCAAAGATGTTTAACATTATGAAATGTCAATTAACTCAGAAAACATGAGAGTATTATTATTCAGTTAAGTTAATCTCTTGCAAAGCATTGATGAATTGTTGTATTTTCGTGGTTAAACAAACAGGGCTGACATATATTCATTGTTTTTCAGGAACTGAAAGATGCAGGGGAAAAAAGACTCTTCTACTGAATCATCTAGATAACAATTTCTTCTTTGTATTTTGTATTTACTATTTATAGCTTCTGCTTATCGAAGAAACCTACATATTACACTTAAACTACTCACATCAGTCCTTACCTTGCATTAGTGTTGGGTGAACTTGCTCAGGTTTGATTCAAAGGTGTGTTTGTCTGAAACATGCTGAAAAGTTGCAAACTTTTATGCAAACCCCATAAAAATCAATAAGAGGCGAGTTTTGAAAATAATTTATCTCCATTTTGTAGGCAAAGCATTATCAAACAAAGGGAGCTGGGCAGTACCCCGGAGGACAAGTACCTAAAACATTGCTTTAAAAATTCTGTTTGGCTGGGAGCAGTGATTTTAATAATGTTTAAAAGGAAACATTAAAAATGCACATTTTCTTTAAATAGCATGCTTGGGGGATGTCCTGAACCTGCCTGTGTAGTAGCTTGTGTACATCTGTATGATGTATACAACCTATTACAGCAAAGCTAGCATTTTCAAAGAAATAAATTCCATTTAAATTGCTGGCCGCTTCGTTCCATTTGTAAACAAAGCATCTGGGCATTCAATTCATTTATAGCAGGACTTTATCCTAGATGAAGATCTGCTAAAGATGTTATGGGAAACCCCACCCCAATTAAAACCCAACAGCTGCTTCAAAGTCTCTGATCATTGCTTCGCTGAACCTACTGTCTAGTACAAGATCACAAAGGACAGAGCAGACTGTTTATCTACTGGCGTGAAGATAGGAAGAGGGAGGAGAGGGGGCCAGGGGGGAGGGAAGATGCTTGATTTGCCTTGGAAAGGCATAATCTGGTACTGAGACAAAAGACCAAAATTGCACAAAAATTACCTGCAGATCTCGACGGAAAAGTAAGTAATGTCCATCGATATGTAATACAACAGCGCAAGGAACATGGCTACGCATTAAGTAATTAAAAAAAGGAGGAAACATGCGTGCTCCACAGTTGGATGTTTTGTGTAACTTTGTCATAAAAGCCTGGAATGATATTGATGCAGAAACAGTAATTAAGTCTTTCAAAAAGTGTGGCATATCAAAGTCATTGGATGGTATGGAGGACGACTACTTGTGGCAAGATGAAGGGGAAGCCGAAGCTGAAGCCACACCATCTGATTCGGAATTAGATCCATATGATGACTGTCTTACAAATGTAGATCTCATTGATGAACTTATGATGTCAGAGGATGAACATAATGAGGATTTTGAAGGATTTTAAGTACAGGTAAGTCATAACCATTTTAATTAAAATTATTTAAATAAAATCTGATGTTTTTAAATGATGTTGCCTCGTAAGGGGGGCAGTCTTATATGACGAGTATAGCCCAAAACCTGTTTTAACTAAAAAAATGAGGGGGTCGTCTTATACGCCCAGTCGCCTTATACGCCTGCAAATACGGTAATTGTAAAAAAATCATTGCAAATAGTACATAATAACATAGATTATAATAATTTAACATCTCATCAACCCATTGCCATAAGACAAGCTTTAGAGCTTTGTACGGGTGCCTAAAAAAACATATCAATCCTTGGCAATTCAAATGAGCATATAATTGAAAATGCCTACACAATGGCTGTAAAAGTGCTTATGAAAACAGTCAGATAAAGGCAGTGGAAGTTATATGCAAATCTTTTGAAATGTCCTTTAAACGTAGACCTTGCCTCTCCTATCCTAAAGGCTTCCATTTTTGTCAGTTAATAAGATAGATAGCCTCATTAACCATTAGTAAGGCTCTCAAAGGTGACAAGGACTGGGCCAAGTATAACCTTTAAAGAAAAATGTGAAATTTAAATGGGTCTTTAGTTGTATATTGTCTTGCATCTACTGGTGGTTTTAAAATTAGTTTTCACTAGAAGTTATCTCTGCTTAGGCATTTTGTCATCATGTGCTCAGGTTTGTGAAAGGTTTAAAAACACTCACTATATATTTTTACATGTACAGGGGGGAATTTATCAAAACTGGAGTAGACAAAATCTGGAGCAGTTGCCCAGGGCAATAAAAGGGAGAATCTGACTGGTTCCCTTGTACAGCTGCTCCAGATTTTGTTTGCTCCAGTTTTGATCAATTTAATTAAATAGTTGAATTAAAGTATACTGTATATATGTTCAAATACTTATTTTTTATTGCTGACCTCTGTTTTAACATGCCCTATACAGTATCAGAGTTTGGCACTGACAAACACAGCTAAAAGCTTTAATAGCATTAAAACTGAGCTTCAGGATAACCAAATATTGTCTAAAGGGACATGTGTATTCTTACATGAATCTTACATAGTTACATAGTATTTGAGGTTGAATAAAGACATTAGTCCATCAAATGTGCTTTGTGATGTGCTTTGTGATGTGCTTTGTGAATTTCTTCCAGATTTGTGCAGTGATCCAGTGTGAAACTGTCTCTGTGAAGGTCCTATCCCTGCTGCAACCAGCTCCATCTGGTGGTTGCCTCTTGTAATTGCAACTACCACAGTCCAGTCAGCTGCAGGCTGATCAGGCCAATCGGCCTGGGTACACGCCCCTCACAGCCTGGACGTTGGTTAGTTGTGCTCCTGTCTTGTACCTTGTCATCAGTCAATACTTCTCCTTGTTCCTGGGTGCCAGCCTGTGGCATCACTTGATCAGAGCAAATAGTTTAAGTCCTGGGGGCATCCAAGTACCGGTAGGCGTGCTTGCCTTATGGGAACGGCAGCTCCTAAAAGTGAAACAACACGTCGCTATTGGCTCTGACAGCGTGCGTCCACAGCTGGTTCTGACCGGTGCTACCTGTAAAAAAGACCAGTCACTGCTGTTCTTTCTCCATATGCAGTGTGACTGGTCTTGTATCTAAACCCCCCCTGTTGTTTTCTGCAGGCAGTTTGTAGTGGGTGGGGGCTGCTGAATCACTCCCACAGCTCTGCTTTCTGCAAAGGTTATGAGCAGCACAATGATGATGTCACTGCTATTTTTATGAGGTAATATTGGGTTTGCTAAGGCGTTTGCACACAAAGAAGTATATCCTTTCACGCTATATATTAAAATGATTTCAATTAAAGTATTTGTGTTTGGAGTTCAGCTTTTAAATACTGCATTTGCTAGTTTTATTACATTGTAGCCCTTGAAAATAATACTGACTTCACAAAATAAGGCTGGGTAGATTTACAATACAAATAGGTGCTTTGCTCCTTTTTTGTGTTTTTTCTTTTACAAAAATATCACAAACAAAACAATCTACCACTTTGCTTATTTAACAACATGTTTTCAGATCTAGTTTCTTAAAAAAGATGTGACAATTTTTATTTAAAAAAAAAAAATAGAAAACTGTCTCAAGCATACACATTCTAATCTAGCAGACTAAAACCTGAACTGTTGTTTCAGTGAAATTTTACCATGCTGAAATAGAACTCATTTGGGAAGGTAAAATCAAGGTGATTTCTGGTGGTTTTGCAGCACAAATTGTGTTTAAATTGTGCCCGAGGGTTACAGAAGTACCTTTAAACTATCCAGGACCTGTTGTTATGTCACAAAAGACCCTCTTTAGCTATTGTAAAAAACAGAGTAGTGTAACAATTGCCTGTTTGTTGCCCACATATGGTAACAAATTTCCAATTTTTTTGTCAGAATTTTGTATTGGTGGCCCATTTCTATTCTGCACATTGTAATAATTGACCATGTGTAGAGAGGTTGGCACAAATTGTTTATACCTTTTCTTGAAAAAAAGAAGATCCAACAATTTTATCTCAAATTACAAAGCAATTGGGGTAGTTTGACCCACTGTTCTTGAGCAAACTGCTCCAGCTATAGATCTTTCTCTAGATGTTTAATTTGATTCAGATCAGGGCTCATAGCAGGCCACTTCAGAATAGTTCAATGTTTTGTTCTTAAAGGAGAACTATGAGGTGAGTGCTTTCCACTCACCTCATAGTTCTAGCGGACCTGTGACAATGAGACTGTCACAGGTCAGCTCAGTAGATCGGGAGGTGAGTGAACACATACCGGCGTTCGCTCACCTCTCAATCCTGTCGCAGCTCTCTGCCGTGACAGGGGAGGGGCTGGATTCCCCCTCCCCGCTCCCATCCGCCAGCGCTGACTGGCGGATCGGACGGGGCAGGTACAGCCTAGATAGGCAGAGCCAGCTGTCACTCACGCACCTGGGCGGATCTAGACATAATTGTCTGGAGCCGCTTCAGCTGCGGCGTCTCAGTATACCGCGAGCAGTAGCTCGCGGTATACTGTGGCGTCTCAGTATACCGCGAGCTGTAGCTCACGGTATACTGAGCTTAGGGTGACGGGAGGATGCTAGTTTGTGTCCTCCCGATACCCTAAGGAGAACTATGGGGAAAAGCCTTAATTGTGTTTTTAGGGTCATTTTCCTGTTGGAGAACCCATGACCTGCAACTGAAACAAAGCTTTCTGCCAGTTTGTTTCCCTGTAGATTTCCATGATAGTCTTAAGATTTAATTGTGCCCTGCACAGACTGAAGGAACCCCATGCAGCAAGACAGCCCCAAAACATAACTGAATCTCCACCACGTTTTGCAGTAAGTACATTGTTCTTTTCTTTCAAAGCTTTATTTTTTGTGTATGTCTATGAACATAGAGCTGGTGTGAATTGCCAAAAAGCTCAAGTATTGTCTCAGCTGTCCAAAGAACATTATCCCAGAAGCATTCAATATAGAAAATTCCATGCTCACTTTCATATTTTACTTTCAAAAGTGGAGCCTTTTTTTGAGCCTACTGCCACTCCAGAAGTGATGGATGGTGTAACCAACAACAATGTACCTTGTATCTCTTTGTATGTTTTCTTGGCTCTTTGTCTACCATTTGCACTATCCTTCTGTGTAATATAGGGTTTATTTTCCTTTTGTGGCCACATCCAGGGAAGCTAGCTACACTCCCATGGGCCTTAAATGTCTGAATAATATTTGCAACTGTATTCACAAGAACATCAAGATGCTTGCTGATTGGTTAATAGTCTTTACATTTGACATGCTGTTCTATCATTTTCTTTCTGATCTCCTCAGACAACTCTCTCCGGTCCATGTTCAGTGTTGTACAAATGATGATACCAAACAGCAGAGTAACTACTTTTCTCCATTTAATAGGCTTACTGCTTACAAGATTAAATATATGTGTGATACTAATTACAGATACAGTTATTTTAAGTATCACTATGATCCAATTGTTTAAAATCTTTTTTAGAGGTACCAACAAATCTGTCCTGGCTATTTTAGAATATCTTGGTAAAATAAAGAATAATTTATCTATTTTCACACTTTCTTTGCTTTAACCTATGGCATACAAAAGGTGTGCAGGTATAAACAAGACAATGGTTTTTAATGTCAACACATTTCTGGGGGAATGAAGCAATGTTTTAATGACCTGTAAGGGTATCAAGAAATTTGTCCACATCTGTAGCCTGCAACTTGTAATAGCTGTCCATGTACTGTCAGGATTACCATTTTGTTGACCACATAATGTCAGATCAGATCAGATCAGAGGACCATGTTACTCTAATTTCATCCCTCCAAGCCGGTCACTATCAAACAACACTGCTATTATTTCCATGGTTTCAAAGGGTTAATAGGTGGCACAATATGAAATCACCAATTGGACAATGCTATTTACAACTTTCTTCATATAGAAATCTTTCAAGAGATCATGTAGAAATCTTTCAAGAGATCACCTTCAAACAGTTAAAGTGTGTCTTTAAAATATATAGTCATACTTAAGCAGTACATGGAACTGCAGTGATTATTGGTTGTGGCACATTCTTGTGACAGTGCATCACTGATAAGCTCTTGATAGTCTGAAGAACAGACAAGTAATTCAGTAAAAGAACAGCAGATTGTATCAGTGTGTGCTGTATCCAGAATATTTCTCTTACTCATTATTCATTTGCTTTTTCTTCAAAGCAAAAGAAGAGAACAACTCTATTAGGGTTAGACAGGGCAAAGTGAAGGTGCTGCTTTTTTGTATAATGAGATTAAATAGATATCTGTCAGCTATATTTGTGTAATGGTATTATGTCTGTGAAGGTTCTCATTTATTTAAGTCATGGTTTAGCTAATAGTAGTTATTCACATACAACTAGACTTGTTTTACAACTTTGAAGATGTTTCACCACTCATCCATGTGGCTTCCTCAGTTAAAATGAGTATGAGGACATACCTCAGCATTCATAGTCATGTGAGCAACTCATTCCTGTTATACTTACTATACAAATTACAATTTGATTGCACAATCTCCTTTACCAAACAAAGAAAAGAAGAGAAAAGCTGGGGTTTTGTAGGCATCAACTGACAACTTCCAAAGCCATGATTTTAATATATTAAAATCATGGCTTTGGAAGTTGTCAGTTGATGCCTACAAAACCCCAGCTTTTCTCTTCTTTTCTTTGTTTGGCATCTAGTCCAGGGGTGTGGCAACTATTGCCTAGGTCCCGGTCACAAACAAACTATTAACACAATCTCCTTTAGATCTACCGAGCACTTTGTAGTTCAATAGTCTGCATGATTAACCACTTCAAGACCAGGTGTTTAGACCCCTTCCTGGCCAGGCCATTTTTCAGTATTCAGCGCTGTGGTACTTTGACTGAAGTTTATTCCGTCATGCAACGCTGTACTGAAAGGAATTTTATACTTTCTTTTTTTTTACATTATGTTAGGAAACATTTATTATTACCCAGTTTTTTGGTAAAATATAAAAGTCGGGGTCACGTTGAGTAAATAGACACCAAACATGTCAAGCTTTAAAATTGCGCGCACCCGCGAAATCGCAGAAAACGACCATACCCAAAATTGGCCATAGGCGACACTTTAAAAGCTTTTACCGCTCATCAGTTTAGAGTTATCAGTGATTGATGACCCTAGACTTATTGCTCTCACTGCGACGTTCCCGGCGATATGTAACATGTGCGGCGTAATGGGCGCAATTGTCTTTTTTGCACGTATGCGCCCCGACGCATGTTTGCATGCATGCATGCGTGTATGTATGGGTGGGGACTTAAAAAAATGTGTAACTTTAAATTTTTTTGGGGGGGACTTAATTTTTTTTTTTACTAAAGTTTATTGCTACGGGACTAATAAAAACCCACTATGTGATAGCAAAATATGTGACAGGTCCTCTTTATCTCTCTTCTCCAAGACCCCTAATGTCACCTAGGACCCCCCAAAATAAGCTGATGAAGCAGAGATCTGCTCCATCAGCTTCTTTGCAGCTTCTGAACTGGAGAGTGACACAAGAATGTGATGTATTTATACAACACTTCTGCATTCTTGCAGAGGAGAGGTGACCGGAGGGAGCTTGTGTACCGAGCTCCCTCTGATCCCCTGTGACACAGGCGACCTGCTGATCCTGGGCTCGCACCGGGCACAGCGGAGCCCGGGATCAGCGGGACAACGGCGGGGGGGCAACCGATCGGTACCCCATAAACGTGATCTGCCGGCTCTACAGCCAGCGGATCGCTTGTATGGTAACAGGCATCGCTGCCTGTTTTTAAATGTCATCCGTTTTCCGCTCGCGCGCGCACAGGGCCGCATGCGAGGGGGCGTGTCTGAGCGGACGTCTAAAGACACCCGCTCAGATCTTGAGAGCTCCGGGCCGGCTGTTTTTTTACTACAGCCGGCCCGGAAGTCGTTAAATGCCAACTGATTTAATAGTTTCGGTACATCTAATGGAGATTATACAAAGTTTTTTTGGTTAGATTGTAACATGTACAGTATGATGAGCATTAATACAATCACTACGGTGTCACTGAGTTTGTCAAGGGAGATGTTGATTGGCCAGGAACAATCAAAAGGCAGGGCAATCCAATCAAAGGTATTTTGTGACAATGCCCTGTTCTAATTTGAATATTCTAATTGCAAAATGCAATATGCTACACACAAATCTAAGCATTCTATTAAGTTACATAGTATTTGAGGTTGAATAAAGACACATGTCCATCAAGTCCAACCTATTGTAATCCAAAACTGAACCGCATACTCCAGGTGAGGCCGAACTAGTGATGTGTAAAGTGGCAAAATTAGAGACTTATCCCTGCATTCCCTTCTTGATGAAGGACAGGATTCTGCTTGCTTTGCTCACAGCAACCTGGCACTGTAATCTATTATTCAGTTTATGGTCTACAATGAACCCCAAATCTTTCTCCATTTCAGACTTCCCTAGCGGCATACCCATAAATGTATAACCCATTTGCTTATTTTTTATCCCAAAGTGCATAACTTTGCATTTATCGACTTCGAACCTCATCTGCCACATAGTTGCCCACCCCCCTATTTTATCCAGGTCCTCCGGCAATGTTACACTATCTTGGTCCGTTTCTATTACCCTCCCAATTTTGGTATCGTCAGCAAACACTGAGATATCGCTGTTTACTCCGTCCCCAATGTCGTTAATAAACAGGTTGAATAGCATGGGTTCCAGCACAGAACCCTGAGGCCCACCGCTAATGACACTAGCCCAGTCTGAGAGGGCACCATTTATTGATACTCTCTGTACCCGTTCTTTTAGCCAGTTCTCTATCCATGTACACACCCTTCCATCTATGCCCATAGATCTCAGCTTGTATAGTAAGCGTTTATGAGGTACCGTATCAAAAGCCTTAGCAAAATCCAGATAGTGGTTGGCAGTGGTTGGCATAGATAGATGATGTCTTCCATAAAGTTATGAGCAGAGAATATCAGCATACCCTTTGCTACAGGTACCACCCTTGTGTAATTAATCCAACAGACAGAAGTAGTGTACGAATGATTAACACCTTACTACCCTCTTTTTGTGGAGAAAAACTATCATCCATGTGTCACACTTACTTCTGTGGGAATCCAGCGACAGGTCTTCTGTTTGTTGGTTTTACCTGGAGTGCTGGCATTGCCACCAATCAAGAGACAGTTCTTTTGATTGGTGGCACCTTAACCTGGGAAGTGAAGTGTGGCTAGGTTTTAGAGCAATGCATTGCCATACTTCAACGAAGCCCCCGTTGCTGCAGATCTTTCCTGAATTTTTGTGCCTCTACAGTCTTCTGTTCCAGCCTCTTAGAACCCAGTGTGTTCTTATGTGGCCTGTGTACCCTGTGCACCCAGTGATGCCAGAGCACCCCATGAGCATCCAGTGACATCTAGTACCGTCTGTGCGCCCTGTGACTTCAGTGCACTGCTGAGCATCAAGTGACATCAAGTGACTCTTTTGCACCCCTATGCGCCCCATAGATCCAATGCACCCAGAAGCATCTAGTGGCTTCTGCGCATTCTTGTGTACCCTGTGCACACCAGCGCACAAGCCTAGGTGCTCCATTTAGAGCCATGTGACTGTAATTTTTTTTAACTCATTAACACAGTACTGTATATATTACTGACTATTAGTGACTAAACTAATACTCTATATGAAGTACACACTATAGTACACACACTATTAGTTTAAATCATGATCTATAGTAAATACATAATATGTAGTTGTACTATAGATCATTATTTAAACTAATAGTGTGTGTACTATAATATGTACTTCATATAGAGTATTAGTTTAACATTTTTAAGTTTTATTGCCATATACGATGATTGCATTTCATACCCACATCATGAATTACTATACTGCCATAGCACCTCTGTCAACCTTTTACAAATACTGTCTGAACTAGGAAAGCTTGTTAATAGAATAAACTTAAAGGCAATATTTCTGAGCCACCGAACTGCTAGATTCTGTTTGGAGGTGTGATGCTATAGAGAGTTCCTATAAAATGTGTTATCCAATCAGATAGTACTGTACTATGGACTGTACTGTACTATGGATCATCATGAACCTAATCATGTTATCAGGGGTGTAACTAGAAATCACAGGGCCCCATAGAAAAAGTATCAGTAATTGGTATCGGCAAGTACATGAGGGCCAGTACTTGTACTTGGTCTTAAAAAAGTGGCATCGGGACATCCCTAGCATATACATATCAAACAACAGATCAAGCATGACCTAATAGGAATGTCAAAAAAATAAATACATCATTTGAATAAAGAACAGGTAGCCCCCGGTTTGCACTGGTTCCGTTGGTGTGGTTTCAAAATAACACACTTTTCAGGTGGTCACGTGACTGCCATTGAAACCACTGCAGAGTCAGCGCTGTCTAGCGTATCCTTTCTCTGCAGCCCTCAGCTGCTACAGTACAGAGTCTCTAGTGGCTGGATCGGGGCACAGGCAGAGGATTGTGGCTCTTCTCAGTGAGATAACTCTGGACACTTACAGACTTCAAGGCACACAGAGGTACACTTGGAGATATGGAGGTGCTTAGAGCTACACTGGACGCACAGGGGCACACTTGGAGATGCGCTTTTGGCACAAGAATACAAATGGAGATACTGTACACAGGCACATAGACATGCTAGGGGTACATGTGGAGCTACAGAAGAGCACAAGGGTACACTTGGAGATAAAGAGGAGCACAGGGGCACATTTGGAGATACAGAGGAGCACAGGGGTACACTTGGAAATATAGAGGAGCACAGGGGTACACTTGGAGATATAGAGGAGATATGGAGGCGCATAGAGCCACGCCGCTAGTGATACAGGGGTACATTTGGTGATACCGAGGCACAGAGTTGTATGCTAGTGGCACAGGGGCACTTGGACATATGGAGGTTCTTCAGTGGCTGTCTCTCCTTGCTCTCTCTACTGACTGTCTCTTCTCACTCTCTTCGTATTCACCTAAAAAATTGCATTGACAACTGGAATAAACTGCATTCTTCTGCAGAGGCCCTACAACTCCATTTGTAGAACGTGCATTTTATTTAACTGTTGTCAGTGCAGAGGCCGTGCAGTGTTGTTTGCACCAAGCGGATTAATAAAACAAAAATGTTGATTAAACTTAGTTTGCTGATACATACTGTGTTGTGTGGTTATTTTATACTGTGTATAATACTATTTAGCATTCATACCATTTTAAGGCCTTAAATATAATGTTTATGTCACTTATGTCATTTTTGAGTGAGGCCTGGAACTTAGCTCCCTCACTTTCCATTGACTTACATATACTGGGTTTCAATTTACATTGGTTTTTATTTACAACCATTCCTTCAGGAGCCTATCCCTGGCATATATTGAGGGCTACCTGTACATATAAACTCGAATACTAAAAACTCCTATACATTTCAATATTTTAATGGCATTTCAAAAGTAATTTTCAATGTTCCTAAATATTCAGCTTCAATTTAAAGCTGATCTTGCCATGAAGGTTCTTGTTTAGGAACTTCCTGTGATAAGGTGTGCATCTGCATTACCATTTTGTCAAACTATTTTTGATGGGGACGACATGTGGCCTTTTCAACACACATTACTTAGGCATAGTGCACTGTTTCCATCGCTGGATGCAAAGAGACTGTAGGAGTCCTGTGATGCAACAAAAGATGAAAAAAGATAAAAACATTTTTCTTTATTTAAGTTTTTTTTATATTTAGGATATTATTATAGCATGTTTATGAATAGTGCTATGGATTAGATATACTATGAAATAGTGCTTTAGAGATTTAAATGTTTATTTCACTTTAACACATCTAGCTTTTGTTTTCAGTGGCATCAAACACATTGCTGTAGTAACCACCACAAAATTATTTTGTTTACCAACTTTAACCCTTGAGTGAAAATAAATTATGTCTGCATTCCGCACCAGAGATTCTTTTATTGTCCATGTCCATATCATCCAAATGAGTATAAGTCAAGCGTAAAGATAAATATGATAAGAAGTGCTCTTGCTCGAGTTACTGACCCTATCAACAACATAATCTGTTCCTTGCTGCTGCAAAATAGAAAAACTAATTATTCTAATCTCCTGCTCTTCTAGGTCAACAGTCAATAAAATCAGCAACGTGGTTTATACAGTATATCACAGATGTCTTTATAGTTACAAGATCAACTTTATTTCCGAAACATGTTCCTCCCTATTACTGCTAAAAGCATTGCTTAATATTACTGACAGAAAAAATTCTACAAACCATAACAACCAGATATTCAATTTAATCAAAGTGGCAGGTTAATAAGATGGACAATCTGATTGGTTTGCCAAATATGTTTTTGTTATTTTCAGTCTATGAGTCTTCCGTTTTGAAAAGTACATATGGGATTGATTTTAGGATAGTATCTCCGTGTACCGCTCTCGCTCAGGGCAGTATACAGAAATCTATTCATCTCAACTTAAAGCCACTATTAAAAGAGCAAAAGCAAACAAAAAGGCTAATATGATTCAGTGTTTATTTCAAGACAGCAGCATGGCAAAAAAATTGTATTTAGGCCATTCTAGACAAAATGGATGCACATGCTGTCATGTTAAGAAAGAGAAGCATTAGTTACTGCTCTCTTTGTACAGTGTACTCTGCTGTGTGTCAGCCAGTGCTTTCGGAAATGTCAAATGATGTTCAGAATGTAATGAGGGCTTGTTTTTCTTCAACAGAACGGAAAAACAGTAAATACTTACAAAATAATGTGCCTTGATTTGATAAACTTAAAGAAACTCACAACAAAAGTTAAGTTAAAAAATGAAATAATGCCACTGATGAAAATGCATTTTTACGGAATATAAGAAGACTGTGTATTACTGAATTAAATTATATGTACCCAGGCAACTGTGCTGCATTTTGTTTTACTTCTGCTTTTGTATTTTGTCTTGCAGAGCATTGCACCCAGAGATGATCTGTATGACATCCCCTGCTAGTCACTGTGTTGAGGTATCCTTGGAAGGGAATCCCTCTTACAGGATAAGGACCTTCTGGATGGAGACACAAAAGATTTAAGAACTAAAGGACAATAGATGATAAAGCTCCCACTTAGTTAGGGCTCAAGTCCTATCTCATTGTCCAGGTGCTGCTACAGAGTGAGGATGCAATAGTTGCGAGGTAGGGGGTCATCTCACATTGTTCTGTCTCACCTGCTGCTTTATGCACTGACATACCTCCATAGATCTCAATCTATCCAGACACTATGGCCACTTGATGATGCAGTGGAATTCACAGACAGCTTAACTCTCCAACAAGACATACAGGCTAAAACAAACACAATTTTACTTCACACAGTACAGTACCGAGGATGTTTTTCCAGTCTTTTGAAGTAAAAAAAAATTGACTAAGCCCTAAGTCTTTGATGAAACTGAAACTAAGGAAGCATGAGAAAGGTAGGGAGGGTCTAGCTAGAGCAGCAATAACTAGCACTAAACAAGAAGGGGAACAAATAAATATACCAAGATTACAATTAAACAGGTTGCTATGACACTACATTACCACTAGGTGTTAGTAGATACCACTACATCGATAAAAAGACAATGCAATGCAAAGAACATGCAATATGTAGGAAACAACACACATGTCCCCCCCAACAAAAACACGATAGGGATGGTAGGTTTGCTCTTAACTTGAATTTGTATGTAAGTTGGAACAGGTAAATTTTTTAAGTGTAACTCCAGCCAAAAAACTTTTTGTTTTGTTTTGGATCGCATAGGGAAAGGTTAACCCCCTGTAAAGTTTGTTTTGCTGTGTGTGCCCCTGTTCAGAAGATTTCACCTCACTTTCTGTCCCTGTGACAATTGGATTTTGAAAATTTTGGGTTCTAGTGGAAACAAGGATTTGTGATATAGCTTTAGTGGAGACACCTTTTTCCCATGATCACTCTAACAGGAGTGAATTTTCTTTCCTAGGGGTAGATTTACTTTCACTTCCTGTTGTCTCAAGGACAGGAAGTGAGATTAATTATTTCTATTGAGGATACAGACAGCAGTAAAAACCTCACAGTGACCCAGAAGAAGAGGTGGGCACCCCTTGTCTGCACGTCTAACAAGAGCCAACTTCCTGTAATGTACGTACAGTACTACGAACCAGACCCAAAAAGGCGGGAACTCCTTGTCGGCACGAGCGCAGTAGCATTACAACTACCCCTGCTGTACATTAATAGCATCCGTTTGTAAGTAGGAGTCGGATGTAAGTCAGATGTATGTAACTCGGGGACTGCCTGTATATATACAGCGTATAGATAGATAGATAATATGTAGAAGTGTGCGGGACATGCAATGTAAATGTAATACCGATTTTACTAATATAACCACATAGTGCTACATGTGTTCTATACTACTTGATAAATCATACAATAAGACTTATAATTTAAATCTTCTGGTATGATTTACATGTAGTACAGAACATGGATATATTAGTAAAATCTGTATTACAATTACACAGCATATCACCAAACACATGGACTGAATAATCTTTGCAGGAAGTGTTTAGTGAAATGCCTGTAAATGCAACACAATCCAGGTTGTTCCTCCCCAGTCCTGCTCCCAGACAGTACATGGACAGTACATGTGTGCAAGTCCTAAGATGTACTGTCCATGTACAGCTAAAGACATAAATGCATATACAGATAATGAATGTTAACATTTTTTTTCGTTTCAGAATTACCTTTAAAGTTGTGCTGTCTGGCTGTACCCACCCCCTCCTTCTCCTCCGTGTCTGCCGGATCTCTGTGACAGGCATCGGGGGAGGAGATCACAGCAGGAGACACGCACGGACGGCTGGCCGGTCTCTTCACAGAGGCCGGCTGCTACAGAGGATGAACGGCCGTTCTCTCTCCCTACATGCGCTGCTGCAGCTCTTTCTCTGTCTGCTGCTGGCCCCCAGCAAGGGAAAAGGGAAGCTGTTGTGGGCCCCTGTAAATTATAGGGCCCGGGGCACCTGACCCATTTGCCCCGTGGTAAAGACGGCCCTGTTTGATATGCTAATGTTTGCCCTATCAAAAGTGGGCAGTAGCTGCGGCTGCTGCCAAAAACACATCATACTGTACTTAGCTCAAGACTGCTTGGAAAGCAAAACTACACAGCACAACACAGAAGACACAGGAAGCAGATACAAGGAAGACAACACCTAATGGTGATCTCAATAAATTTGCAAAGTGCAAATTACTTTGCATAGTGAACGGTCTATTTGCAGTAAATAAACCTTATTAGACTTGATGATGTGGCCTTATCTTCACAATGAGAAAGGAAACCAACTCTGGATCCAGCACTTCTCATCCACAACTTTTCAAACAGGGTCAAATATGACAAGACGTAGGACAAAAACAAGCATATTTTAGTTTTCGTGCAGAAACTCCAGTCAAACGGATAAACAAATTCTCCCAATACAAATTGCATATTTTATGAAGGGATCCCAACTAAAACTAGCTACTTATGTAGAAATAAGTGTGTTATCTTAAAATACAATGTATTTTATAAAAGTGGCAAATAGTTTAGCCTGCATTATAATTGCAACATTGAGCAATAGTGAAGTGAAGGTGTGAGGCTTGAGAAGGAAGTGCTGTTTTATCACAGCTTGATAAGGCCAGGAAGTCCGGATAGAATGAACAATATGTGTCAATAGATATATAGCATTTTCTGAGTGAGATCAAGGAAACACCAAATCAGCTTAACAAAGTGAAAATTAAACATAGCAAGCCATGTCACTCTCACTTTGTGAGGTTAGAAGTGCCAATGCAAGAGGTAAGGAAGGAAGAGAGAAAAAGTCATCTTCTACACCCAAACAACATATTTCCCAACACTGATGTCATCTGACACTATACTGGCCCTAATTCTCAATATGACCTTCTCCAACCTAGACATTGTATAAGCTATTTCTCTCACAAAAACTCTGATCAGAAAACAGACAGATTTTTATCTGTAGGTAACTAATAATAGCAGCATCATATGAATAGTAGACTATGTAGAAACAAAAGCCATCTCCAGGATTTGAGGCAGTTGTGAATTCTAAAAAAAAAAAGTATCTCATAATTTGTTTTACTCAATATGTCTCTAATTTATTTTCAGGTTACCGGGCTTTATTATTCCTATTTGAACAACTGTACTGTTGGCTTACTGCAGTGCTAATTGCCAAGTACTAACAGCGTAGTGACAATAGGCATTCCAGTCCTCCAATAATTATAACAGTGTAACAGGTGTCCTGTATGGGGTATGAATTTTGGATACTATACATGGCTATTGAGATATGCAGAAAACCCTTCCCGGTGGCTGATTGTGTTTGGGCTAAGCGGTGGAGTTGGAGCACAATTCTAGGCAAAGAATACAAGTGAGAACCAGGACTATGGATCCGGAAAGGGGCAATGGGTGCTTTCTATAGTGTGGGGTGTGCGAGTCCTGTACAAGAATAAGTCTTGGGATGCAGCAAAAAAACAAAACTTGCACAACAATGTTAGGTCTATGGGGAGTCAGGTATAAACTGACATGTGTATGTTTACATCAGATTACCACTAAACTGTCAGGATCAGGTCTGCAATAAAAGGGTCTTTCATTTTTTAATTTTTGATGTCAGCAGCATAAACTTGTTAGTGACCCATAAAAAGCTACTCTTCAGCAGCAGCACATCACCACACGCTATTGCAGTCCAGTTTACTGCACATAATAACCATAGTGTGAAGTGAACCACAACAGTACATCTTCAATTCCCCTATTACCATAGCCACTAATACAATTAGGCGACCCCCTATTGTTTTCATAGTCAACATACAAACACCACTGTTGGCGTGCTGCCACAATTACCATCTCCTGCCCCTGCAGGTGGTCTGCCACAATTACCATCTCCTGCCACTGTTACTGGCTTACCTTCCACTAATATGTCTTGTTAACACTGTTGGCCTGCTGTCCATTACCATTCCTGCCACTGTTTTAATGCAGACTGTGCAATATTTTTGCCCCGTGTATCTGACATAATCCAATGTAATTTATATTTCTGGTTAAAAAATACCTTGCCTCTCCCTCTTCTAATGTGGCCTACTAAAAAGGCTTACATTTGCAGCGTGTCTCTGTAAAAAATCATGTTTACGGGGGCCCTGCCACAATTCCCATCCCCTGCCACTGTTACTGGCTTACCTTCCATTAATATGTCTTGTTAACACTGTTGGCCTGCTGTCCATTACCATTCCTGCCACTGTTTTAATGCAGACTGTGCAATATTTTTGCCCCGTGTATCTGACATAATCCAATGTAATTTATATTTCTGGTTAAAAAATACCTTGCCTCTCCCTCTTCTAATGTGGCCTACTAAAAAGGCTTACATTTGCAGCGTGTCTCTGTAAAAAATCATGTTTGTGTCTTTTCAGTATAATTTTGTAATGCCGCCGGGCCGCTTACTCCTGCTTCGGCAGCGGCCCCCCTGCGTTCCACGCTGGAACGCGGAAGTCGTCCGGGCCGATTGGCGGCCCCTCCCCACCTCCAGGCACTATTTAAGGGCACAAACGAGGCAACATGGCGTTCCGCTATTGAGGTCAGAACGCCTGCTGCCTCCTGAACCTGCAAACTACATTGCTGCTGTCAGGACCTTTCCACAACCTGCTGCCAGGACCTTTCCACATCCTGCTTCCACCTTACTCCATCCATTGGAAGCCCCTCAGCTCGACACCTTCTGCTCACAAATCGCAAGTACTGCTCCTATTGGGGCTCATCTCACTGTAACCTACAGTTCCTGGTTGATGCATAGACTGTCTGATTTAAACCTCCGGTCGCACCCGGCTGAGACCGCTACTTTCCTCAGTTATTATTATTTCTCACCTAAGTTGTACCTAGGTTATGATTCAATAGTCTGTCCCTGCTGAAAACATATGCTTTGGCTGTGATGGTAGAGTCTCAAACTCGCGTTAAGACTGTGAGTGAAGTCTGAGATTCATATCTGATTGGCCTTTTGGGCAAATACCCCTCCGCAGTTGAGATCCAAACCGTGATAACTCATTTAGGCGTGACAAATTTTTATTTCTGAATCAAACATGCCTCGTCGCTCTGTTCAAATGTGGCCTTCATAAAATGCTTAATTGATGTGCAGCATGTCTCTGCAATGTCTATGCCTTTCGTCTCTGACATAATCAGCTGTAATATGTATTTGAGTTTTTTTTAAAACCTGTCTTGTCTCTCCATCTTACACTGCTGCCCAGTCAAGCTGCTTACATATTCTCCAGCCACCGTGCTATATGTGGGACTATTGTCTCTGAAATTTGGCTCTGTAGATTTTATTTCTTCATAACAACTCATTTCTGGAATGTGGGGTTGTGGTTTTGAAGTGTTTTTCTGTACTCTGTGTTGACAGTTTATTAAACTTTGTAGACAATACAGTGAAGTACTATACTAAAAGAAGCTCACAAGCTATGCTATAAAACATGGTTCGCTGTTTGTCATTTTTTATGAATTTGAGGGATTCCACTTTATTTTATTTTGAAGTGTGAACCTTTTGATAGCTGTTAGATTGGTTCTGTCTACTACTTCAAATGCTCAATTCATAATTACTGTTAGATAAAAAAAATGTGTCACAGAAAAAAAAGGCAAATTTAATCAAATCTGGGTGCTGCGTCATGTGAGACAAGGAAAAATACAAAACTTTAAAAAATGCATTACACATACAAATGTGATACCAGGATACAATGTCACTGACACTGTCCCCAAGAATAATAATTTTCTATGTTCCACGCATACTATGTAACTTGGAGAATTGGTGTTTGTCCTATGTTGCATTTGGCATCACATCACATGGGGGGGATCTCTTCCCACTAAATTTTTTTTTGTTTTTGCATCAGTACATATCCCCCAGGGCAGTGCCCCTTGTTCCCCCATGTCCTTTGTTTGAAAATCCCTTGCCTATAGGCCATGGGAATGGACAGAATTGTTTCTCAAGATTTGCTTCCCATTAAAGTTTGCATCAAAGTTCGCAAATGGGAAACTTTTTGGTGTGTTCCCTGAATGCAACTGCAAACTGAACTTGAGCATGTTAAGCCATTATTAGTTAGGATTGTTTATAATGCATTTAGCCATTTACTTTTGAGGTGCATCAAACTTGCTTTTATGGATCAATAAGGCCTCATCTTAGAAGGGACTACATGTGTCAGTTAATCTTTTAAAGCAGAGTGGCAGTGTTTCTACAATGTCACAGGACATGGGGCCATCTC
Organism: Nanorana parkeri; assembly: GCF_000935625.1. NCBI lineage: Eukaryota > Metazoa > Chordata > Amphibia > Anura > Dicroglossidae > Nanorana > Nanorana parkeri. The sequence goes on from NW_017308558.1 coordinate 53,809, forward strand.
TCTAACCACCACTATTTGTATGCTGAAAAAGCGCAGCCAGTGTGTTAAGTTCTTTGTCTGTCTGTTTCAAACAGCCTCAACCTAACATGTGACTTTATTACATAATCTTAAATAAAAAAAGGCCATAGTGTTAATTGGTACACATGTAGTAGTTTATAGTTTAGCATAGCTAAATTATATACTACCTGTAATAAAAAAAAGATCCGTTTTATTGATGGTGATGATTTTTTACTCATTTACTCATTTAACAATACACAAAGTTTGAAAGAAAAAAAAAATCAAGGTTAATAGCAATAATGTTGCTTGTTTTTGAGTGTCTCAATTCTATATTCTCTTCATTAAGCTACACCTAAACTGAATAACATTTAATTTGCTACAACATGTTATACATGTTTTCTGTAATAAAATACTGTTTTTACTTTTTTTAATCCTTGTGTCTTAGTGTTGGTGATCTTTCCTGCATACTCTGAGAATCCAATTCCTGTCTACATACATGCACTCCACATGCAAGGCAATTTCCAGGGCAGGTTTCCTGATGGTAACAATAGTAGACAATGTTTGTGTAGTGTGTGATGAAATGACAGGGCGACATTGCAGGAGCACCATTTGTAGACAAGGACAGAGAGTTGTCACCCATTAACAGGAAGAGTCTGAACAAAGACAGGTATTATTGTAATGGAAATGTAAAATACCAAAAAATGACTTTGAAACTACATTACCATGTTAAAGCTTATATGAGATTTTAGTGACTTTTACAAAAATTTAAAGGATTTTAGATTTTGGTTGTGGCTTTAAAGGCTCATTATTAGACATGTGCACTGGCCAAAAATTTGTTTCACTTGGATTTGGATTTTGGGTTATTTAGTTTTTCGGGATTCGGGTCCGAAATTGAATTCGTTTCAGGATTCGGAAAAAATCGTTAGCGGTAGTCCAGTCGAAATCTCATTTTGTTTTCGTTCGTTCGTTCGTAGCAGCAAAGTGAGGTGTCATATGAAAGGTATTATGAAACCTTGGCTCACAGACCTGAATGGCATTCGGAAACTCATGAATAGCATTCGGGAGTTCTCAAATGCTATGTAGTATTTTACAGCTGAGAATGTCAAATGGGCGGAGCGAGCCGTCACAGGACTTTTTTTTTTCTATCGTGATTGACGCTGGATTACATCAATGGAGCCATTTTTTTTTTCTAATTAAAGGTATAGTCACAAATTGTCTCTTTGTTTTTTTCTCAATTAAAGGATTTTATTAAAAGTCTGGACTTTTTAATAACTATTTTATTTAACCCTTAAGTGAATGGGTAGGGGTGCAAGTACCTCTTATTCACAAGGGGGGGGGGGAGCGGCATCTGGATGCCCCCTTAATTAAAGGGGTACCCCAATGCAAATAAACCCCCTTGCCCGCAGACCCCCACAACCACCGGGTCAGGGTCTCGGTGAAGAGGCCCTTGTCCCCATTGGCATGGGGACACCCTCCCAATGCTGAGGGCACGTGGCCTGGTAAGGCGCAGGGAGGGGGGGGCGCTCGATTGTCCCCCCCTTTTCGGCCCTGCCGGGCCAGTGCTCGGATCAAGGGTCTGGTAGGACTGTTAGAGGGGACCCCACGTTCCCCCCCCCATTTTTTGGGGCTGGGGTTCCCCCTTAAAATTCCTACCAGACCTAAAGGGCCTGGTATGGATTTCGGGGTGAACCCCACACACTTTTTTGTTTTTACTTGGGGGAGGGTCCCTCCTAACATTTCTACCAGACCTAAAGGGTCTGTTATGATTTGGGGGGAACCTCACGCTTTTTCCCCCCTCTTCTGCAGGCTAAGACATTTTTTTTCTAATGTCATTTTGCTGCAACAAAATTTTGTCCAACAAACAAAATTTCGTCCAGACTACCGCTAACGAATTTCTGGATCAGAAATTCAGATTCGTTTGCATTCGTTATATCTGTAATTCGGAATTCAGATACAATGTGGATAATGTCTACTCATTATATCTCAATTGTTTGTTAGATGCTGGAGTGTTAACCCCCCTAACAGTTTTCCAGGCCTGCTTTAGAAATGACCAGAGGGTCTCAGTCTGTGTGTAAGAGATTTACTTTATGGAAATTAATCAAGAGTGAGACCCCAAAGAAGCCAGCAAAACTTAAAGAAACTCTAAATTAGGTAGAAACAGATCCTGAAAATGAGGCATGAAAATCTCACTAATGAAGAAACCTGCAGGTATATTCACACTTCACACATAAATTAAACAATAGTTTTCGGTGTACTTGCCCTATAAGGAAAAACACCCAAATGTCAGATTTACATATTACACAAACCACTAGTTTTAGAGAACAAGCTATATCCTTTGTAAAAGTCAGCTAGTCACACTCAGAATGAATTACGACATTGTATCGACAAGCCCAGAAACAGAACAGTAAAATAACTGTCTGCAGATATCCTCTCGGTCAATTCATCCACATCTCGAAAATGAGAAAGTGGAAACAAATTGCACAACGATAATTAGTCAACATAATACTTTAATTCCTTTGTGTTGTTTTTCCAGTGGCACATAAAATAAAACCCTCATTAAGAACAAAACTGTCACTTAATTACTCCACCATAGCAAATATTCAATAACAGCTTTCCCGGATTTGAAAAAAATCAGTTTGCATTTCAAATTGATTTCGTGCCAAGTGTTGACAAATATAGGTCTGAGCTGCAAGAATGTGTCTCTGGGTCATTTTGCACCCACATTTAAATAATCGACATGAAAATAAAGAATGCTTCTGGCGTGTGGTGGTTCAGGTTTCCCACTAATTAGAACAAACTTTAATTTTTCTCAGGTTTTAATTTCACCAACTAGACTTTCTGTCCATCTTCAATGCTTTCAGGGACAAGTCGTCTTTCAAAATATCAATTTTGGCCAGGTATAATTTTCGGATAATTATATGTTTGTTTTTTTATCATTCAGAGAAGTGTGCTTTAAAAGACATTTATATGGGATTTAAATGTATTCACTTTATATTCAGTCCTATGATTGTGTACATTTGGTGGAGGAGCTAACTGGCAACAGGGCCTAACAGTAACTGTGCAAAGCAAATGTATCTAAGGGAATATTGGAATGATCTACATATCATAATCACATAGTTAGCCCAGTTGAAAAAAAACACAAGCCCACTGAGTTCAAGCAATAGAGAAAAGGATGATTAAATAGGAAACCTTCATAAACATATAAACAGAACCCCATGCCCACAATTAGCTACAGTTGATCGAGCGGACGGCAAAACAAACCCTTTAGAAGCATGGTCCCATTTGCTCCAATAGGGGAAAGAAAATTCTTCCTGATCCCGTAAGGCAATTGAATATTCCACGGGTCAACAATCTCTGGTGCTATTATTAAAAAAATCCAGCATATTCCATGGATTAAAGAATGCATGAAGCTTTTATTAAAACAATTAACTAAGCTGGCTAGAGCTAGTAACCTGAGGTAGCCTATTTTAAATTTTCTCTTACTGTCAAGAAGTCTTTCCGTATGTGAAGGTTAAACTTCTTTTCTTCCAGATGCAGAGAGTCCCCCCTTGTCCTTTGCAATGACCTTAAAAGTGAATAACTTTGCATCAAGTACACTGCAATATATGGACCATTTATATATTTATACATGGTGATCGTATCCTTTTAATCGCCTCTTCTCAGGATTTTCCATTTTATGAAAACTGGAGGTGGGTACACTTGTAACAAAAAAGGAAGAATGCTAACTTATACAAGTTGCTTGTGTCAGATAGGAAAGGGTAAAAATGAGAGTGTGATTTGTTAGAAAAAGACTGCGCAGAAAAGTCTGTGTTTAGGTTAGGTGGTTTGTTAAAGTGAAAAACAAAGAGAGTGCCTCCATCGTGTAAAACGTTTTAACGTAACGATATAAGAGGAGCTAAAATCATACTCAAAAATGGCCATTGGTTCTGAGGAAGAAGGCGTGCCCTCTGAAACACGTAAACCAGGGAGGACAAACAGCTTTTCGCCTGAGCCTGATACATACGATCTCAGTTTTTCGTCTTGCTGATTTACACTCTATGCCTATTTACTCCATCTGTTTGTGAGTATGATTTTAGCTCCTCTTATATCATAAAATTAAAACGTTTTACACGATGGAGGCGCTCTTTTTGCTCTACATTTCCGTTTTGTGGTTGCCCTAAACCAGCGGGAGCTGCCTCGAGAGTGCATCATACTGGGTTTTTTTACACAGTTACCGATGCAGGCGTTTGTGTTATTAACAGTTTGTTAAAGTATAACATAGAAAATACATGTCTGTGAAGGTTCTCATTCATCCAGGCCATGGTATATCTGTAAAAAATAAATTAATTGGGAAAGCTGGTCAGATGACCAGCAAAACATCTTCAAGAAAATACAGCAAGTCCAGTTGTCTTGATTTATTTTTTACAGATAGAAAACACAGTTATCATTTTGCCCCTGGCTCTTTAACCTAAACTTTACCCCCTCCCCAGATGTATACGTACCTAAATGAATGACCACAACACGCAGGAATCATTAGCGCCTTTGGCAAAATCTTATTTTACCCTGGTTGGGCATGTGCAGTAGAGCTCCACAGACTTCTACAGAGCTGTCCCTCAATACAGGAGCCCCTGAGAAGTCTGTGGGATTCTAATACTCGGGGGTATCCAAAGGAAAGAACATTTACTCTGGCGGCACATTAGATTACTGCGGACCACGGTCACCCAATTCAGTGATCATCCAATCGGTCATCCAGGAGTTTAGAAGGCAGGAGGGCAAAGGGATAAAGGTACTGTCTATGAAAGTATAGTCATACTTTAGCACAAACTTAACAAATGTCTGATTTTAGGTTACTGGCCTGCATCATACAGTTTCACTTTAAAAACTTTACTGAAACATGTTCATTTCAACTTCTAATTTTTGAATAAAATGAAATATTTCATATGCAGATGTTTTTAAGTTCAGGGAAGCATTTTATTTTACAGGCAACACAAAGGCCAATTTCTTTCCGTTCTAAATCATTATAACGTTGTCAGCAACAAAATACCTATATAGCAATTGCAGTATGGGAATAAATCAATATTGCATAGGGTTTCAGCTTCTAGTTTTTAAATTACATTTAGAAGTATGTCGCTTGAAAGAGCTAATAAAAGTATACATGTCAATTTAGAATGTTTTTTCATTACCTAAAGTAAACAGGTTATCCACACTTCTCTGAAAAGGCAATGAATAGGATCCTGAGATTATTAAGTATATATTTCAGTTTCTAATTAAACTGTACCTTTCATTGTAGAAACCTAAGGATTTTTTAATCTTTTACTTTACATGCAACAGCCATAGTACACTAAGTCCACTATCACTGCACTGCTGTTCAGATGTTCGCGGTTGAATTGACAAAATTGTAAGTGTCAATTTTCTGCTTGGTTGATGTGGAACAAGGTCATTTGTGCTTGGGGGGAGACAGTACATGTTTTTATAGAAAGGGATGGTTTAGTAAGTACAGCACAGATAACGGAAAAAGTTAACTTTGTGGTTTATTTTAACAGACCCATCAGCAAAGATCTGTATTGAAGTAATGGAAAACTTCACACTCCAATTGCACATTGTTAGGTTTTACTTTTTCTCTACTTTGACATTGATGAGATCAAGTGAATTTAAGTAATTGGACCCTCTGGGTAATCGGATATGCAGATGTGACCCAGGCTGTTGACTCCCATTGTGGCACAGTTTTATAGCAAGGTGGTATAACTCTTTTTTCTCATTCCTAATCATTCATTAACAATGTACACTACTTATGTCCATGTCACAACTTGGCCTGGTGGCTATTCACCCAAATCACACATTTATGTCACATCTTATCAGTGTCTGATTCAATTATTTCCACTACTGTGTCTCTTGTAATGTGTGCGTGCTTGAAATCAGCAAACCCTACACTGCTCTGTAGGCATTTCAGAAATGGTTTGAATTAGAGTGAAGAAATAAACACGGTAATCGGTTTATTTATGCTTCCCTGTATATGTTTTTATTTCACATTATGTTTGCATTGTTTGAGATAAGAATGTTTGCGTGTCGTTTATTGTTAAAAGGCTGATGTTTCAGGGATACGATTATAAAGGAACCTATTTTAGTGTGGGAGCAGCTTAATTTTTAAACCTATTTAGTAAAAGCTGTACACGGTAAAGCAATAAAGATGTATACTTTATTTTAAAAAAACAATCACTGGATGGCTGTTTAGTAAGCATAACACATTCAGTCATATTCACTAAGCTTGAATATGGGTGAGACCAGAGTCACTTGTTTCATAATTCTTTGCTGTGCTGCCTTGTTTTCAGGAACAATAAAGGACAGTACTTGGAAACAAGCAACATTAGAACCATTCAGTAAGGATTAGGCCTTGTGCACACCAAGTGCGGAGCAGGTGCAGAGCAGAGCAGAGCAGTTGCAGACCGGATCAAAACTGCGTTCAATGTATTTCAATGGTATTTTTTGCTCCAGTTCACATCGCAGCGTGCAGTTCCAAAGCAGGTCCAGAGCAGGCAGTTCACATCGCCGCGTGCAGTTCCAGAGCAGGTCCAGAGCAGGCAGTTCACATCGCAGCGTGCAGTTCCAGAGCAGGTGAAAAAACTGCAGCAAGCCCTATTTTACCTGCTCTGGATCTGCTCTGGAGCGCATGCAAAAGCATCAAAAATGCATGCAAATGCCTGGAACGCACTGAAAGCCCATGTTAAACTAAAACATTTTTTTTTTTACCAGAAATGGCCCGGAACGCATCAAAAACGCAGCAAAAAACGCGGCACAACCCCCTGCACTGCGTGTGCAGAAACCTGAGCGGATCTGCTCTGCATTTGGTGTGAACAAGGCCTAATGCAGATAAATAAAGTTAGGGGATTTGTCTACTGTAGGGAGTATGATGACATCATAGCCCTTATAAAGTACTATATTTCCTTATTAGAATTAGAGTCAATAAGGAAGTATATGACTTCTCTAATAGATTATTTTTGTTAAAGGATAAGTTCACCTTTTGCAAAAATTAAAGAAATACATAATTAATAATATATATAAAACTATGCATTTATTTAATATTTGCATTCAAGCCTGGAAAGCACTGCAATTGTGATCACTCGATCACAGCTGCAAAGCTCAGGCTTCTGCACATTCTCTCCCAGGCAGAGCTTGTACTGAGGTACGGAGTTTCAGTTAGGAGAGATGAGGGAAGGACGGCTGGACTTCAAACTGCATTAAATCACCTCATACAGCGTCCAGCCATCCTCGCTCCAGGTAGATCCGGGAATATGGGCAGCTCTACCGCATTAACCAGAGGGAGGACGGCTGGACAAGAGCATCAAGAGAGGCGGTGAAAACCTGACTATGGCTATAACTCTTCGATATGCTAACCAAAGCAAAGAAAGGTTTGCATTTCAGTTGTGCTTTAAATACAAGGCAGTTTCTCTCCAGCACTCCCCATGTCTCTAAACTATATCCAGAGGTTGAGTGACCAGGTTACTGCCTCTTCAAAAAGAAGAAAACTTTATTGACTCAAAGGGACAGAAGCACCCTATGAAGTATTTAGTAAGAGACAAAATCAGTCAAGACGTCCACTGGTATCAACCTATTTTTTTGACAAGTACTAAGCTTTGTATCCATTAAGTTGTGTTCATTTAATACAAATCTAAGCCCAAAAACTGAATATATTGAAATGACCATTCCTTAGATGTGGTGGCCGCATTAGTTATATTTTTCTTAAGGTTTCATTCCTTTTTTTTCACCTGGTTATCCAGCCAGTAAGTCTGTTAGTACTTCCTTTACTGGACCAAGCTGTTCAGTAAAAGTGGCAGGTTGAAATAAACAATTTAACACTGTCGGGGGTGCTAACAATGGTTCTCTTTTATTTATTCATGTAAACCTTTATCTCAAAAGGAGAACATAACTGTTGCAGTAACTGCCTAAAAAGGTTACCTGGAGTTTGGCTTCAATTTCTTAGCCAAGTCCATCTAAATCTGCTAGTCCATCTAACACTACCCCCTCGATCGGACAATCTTGCTGTCCAAGGATGGTTCCATTGCTTCTTCATAGAGTGGCGTCACCCAAAGACAGGAAGTGTGTTACTGGCTGAATGACCAGGTGAAAAAAAAATACTAAAAAAAGAAAACTAATGCAGCCATTTCATTTAAGGATTGGTGAGGTGCAATATAGAACAATTCTGTTTTTGAGGTTTAAATATGCTTTAAGAGACACTGTTTTGATCTCAGTTGATGACTTATGCCAGTGGTGAATTATAAAAAGGGCACAATGGTCAGCTGACCAGGGCCCAATAACAATTCAGTTTTCTTATGTGATTGTGTTTAAATAGACCAATTACCTTTTACATTGATAACTGACAGATTGCATTTCCAATCAATATTTTCAGTTGATTGCAAATTGTGCAAAATCACTGTGTGTGTGTCTTATATTGTTTGATATTTAATCGATTACTTGTAATGGATGTGGTTAAGTGACTATGATAAAATGCATATTTCAATATATATATATAAAATGGCTGCCTAGTTAGTTGCTCAACTTAGCACCCCTCCCCCCCTCCTATGAGAGGTATGCACTAGAAATAGAAACCAAGACGGCGCTTCCAGGAGAAACTGCAAGACAAGGACATCAGAATTCTGGAAGGAGGTTACGCTTTAATGAATCAGTCCAATTATAACCTAGAAAGCTATCGCAAATGCTATGTTTACATATACACTATCAGCTGCCTATATAAGACACAACAATGCGGAACAATAAATAAGAAGTATCTTTACTCTGACTATCGGTGTCAGCGTGTTTTATTTATTAACTGATAGTGTGCACACTTTGTACTGAATTAGGCCCAGGGACAGATATATGTTGGATTCTTGATGTCCGAGTCCACAACAACTTGTTTGCAATTATGGATACCAAATCGATCGCAAATGTCATTGTGTATGACCACCTTAAAATCATCCAAAAATCATGCACAATAAATATACATATACCTATACCTGGATTCATTGTTTGATATTAGCAATCATTGTTGCTTGATATAAAGCTGCAAAATTCAAATACAGTGGTGCAAATCCTTCAAAAAAATACTCAACAAATTAATTTCATAAGCAGAACAGAAATATCAATGAACATGTATTCTTGTATATGATCCCATTAAACTATCAGGGGGCCCATGAATTGGAAACAAATGCTGGCCCAAGCTATAATTAATTCACTACTAATGTGTACCTGCAATTTATTGCATCCCTTGATTTTGTAGTGTAAATAGGAGTAAACTTGGTGTATTCGCCATGCAACATGAAGATTACCACAGGGCAAGAGAGGTTGCAGGCTGGGTTTTATTACCTATAGTGGCTTCAGGCATTAATGGTATATATTTTTAGTGAGTGTTGAGCCATTGAATATGACGCAACGTGTATGCCTCATACCAGTTTCTCATTACATGCTTTAAAACGGAACTCCAGATGACACAACTTAATGCAGCTCTGTAATCATTAACACATAATGAAATGCTTTTATTGAAGTGACATTAAAGAATAACCACCCCCTTACTATTGTAAGGACTTACCTTAAGTGATGCCATCTTCTTCTTCACAGTAGTTTTCAGGTGTTCCTCCAGCGCTGCTGCCGGTCTCCGATCCAGCGCTGACTCCTCTCTCTTCCTGGCACTTCCTGTCCCATGGAGTCTGTGCGGGTGCATGCTGCCTCCATTGACTTACCTCGTGTGTCTCCTCATCTCCTGGCTGAAGATCTGTGCTGCGCGTATGCCCGTCCCCCGATTTTTTGCGGTTGTCCAAGATTTTTCAGATTTTCATATGGAAGCACGCGGAGACACAGGTAAGTTTAAACCTTTTTCATAACTTTTTTTTTTAAATATATTTTTATTCAAAGTTTTCAAAAGTACAGAATCCGAATAGTAGAGATTTACAAGACTGATAAAATGAAGCAAGTTACATCACAATCTTTGGTACTTAGTCATAAAAGAAATATACAGGAAGATACATTTATAAAACAGGATGTTGGATTAGATATGCCTGGCATGGGGTCATAAACAGCAAATCTGGGGTAGATGGGTCTTCAGGTAAGTGCATATAAATGATATATGTCCTAAAATAATAAAATATTGGGTTTGATCTGAATTTTGTCATGAAGAGCTTCTACGTTCGGATTCAGAGAGGTGGAACGGAAAGAGAAGAGGAGGAAGAGAGAAGGATAAGAAGGAACTAAGAGATCCAAAAGGGGAGAGAAAGAGGTATAGGTAAGATGGGGGAAGGGGAGAGAAAAGAAGGTTCAGGTTCATAGGTGTGTCATCTGTAAAGGGTTGCATGAGTGGGTGGTTTAAGGGAGCATCTTCGTTCATGCTGATATTAAGTCAGTGTTGAAGTGGGGTGGGAGACATTTCCGGATCCTGGGATCCCAGACTCTTTCAAATGTTTGCATTCGTAACTTTTTTTAAAATGTTTTTTAATATATCTACTGCTCGCTAGCAGTAGATATATGCAAAAAAAACCCTGAGGGTTTAAATATCATTTAAGGCAAGCCAGTGTAAATACCTGGATGGAACCTGGTATCAACCTCTTGCTGTCCCTGTACAGCAGAACTCAAGCTAAGTGAGGAAGAAGCAGTACAAGAGGTCAATCGGCTTATGTGCTAAAAATGAGCATGCTGATCGCTGGAGGAAGCAGAGTGACGGAGACATAAGCTTATCGGTCTGCTGCTTCTGCTTTCACTGCTCAGTCACCGGTTGTGGACTAAAAGGAGACCAGTAAGTGTAAACCACAGCAAGAAAAAAAGAAAAAAAAATAAGTATCATGACCTGCCAGGTAGGACTGTGTTGTGTGTCAGGGTTGTGTATATCTTAGAACTGCATGAACAGAAATACAAATCACTTGGCAGTGAAAACCGCTCCCATTTACTGTATTTCATCTGTGTATTTAGCGGTTTGTCTGGAGTTCAGCTTTAATCTATAGACAAGGCACAGTTCATAATTCTAAATATTCACAAGGGCTTTTTGTAAGACTCAGGCTTGATTGAATCCATCAGATGACGCTAGCTAAAAGCCAACTCTTTAGATGTCCAGATTTTGAGTATAGGGGTGCACTGTAAGTATTTTGACAAATAATATGTAGAGTTACAGTTCAATATTTAGAATACTCATAATTTATCTTTAAAAAAAAAGAGATTTTCACTTGCCAAATGTTATTCTTTTTACTTAAGGCTGAACATCAGTCTTGTACAGGCAGGGGTGTATCTACTGCAAGGCAAACTAGGCATTTGCCTAGGGCGGCACTTTTTTTTTGGGGGGCGCCAAAAATTCTGCCCCCAAACCAGTTAGGTAAGAGAAAGAAAATTATATTATAAATTACTGCCAGTACTCCTGGACCTGGTGCTTCTTTGACTGGTGGACCAACATGTCCACCTATGCCGCCTACTCCAACATATATGCCGGCTGCAGCTCCTTCCTCTTCCTGGTCAACATTCTGTGCAATGTATTGGTGTGTGTGACTTTCATCCGGATGCGCAGGCAAAACATGCGCCGGACCTCCCTGGGAAAAATGGCACCCAAATCTCTGACTTCAGGTAGAGGAGGAGCTTCAGCAGATCCAGATGGTCTTCTTTTCATCTGCACCTCCGTGGCGCTGGGTCCGGGGAAGCGGGGCAAGCTACAGAGCCCGGCGGCAGAGGCAAAAGATTAGTAACTGCAGAATTAGAGGGCCCAGCATATGAAGGCAGAAGATCGGTGTTGCAGCTGCAGTACTAGAGACTAGCACAGCATGGCAGGAGAGAAAGGTTATTGTAGCTGCAGAACCAGGGAGCCCATCAAGTCAGAAATGGAGAAGGTGGCTATTGCAAAGGTAGAACTAGAGCGTCACGCTACGTTGATAGCGCAACCTGTCAGAATCTAGATACACTGTGTGCGCTGAATCCCGCGACTGACAGGTTATGCAAAATGTCTTAAACAGGAAGGGGGTGGGACTAGTTTAGATTAGGGATGGGGGGGGGGTGCTCGGGTTTAGTCTTGCCTAGGGCAGCACAAAACCAAAATACACCACTGTGTACAGGCTCTTTTTTTCTGTACTGAAACTGCTTACTTAGATTTCACTGCACACTGTGAGCATCTCACAATGTGCATTAGAACCTGCAGTAAGTCATATCCTGTCTTTTTCTGGCTGAAAAATGTCCAGTATCATGGAGGTTCAGCATCACATGTGGGGGCTACCTAGGTGATCTGCATACAAATACCCATGACCTGCCCTTAAAGGTGTTTTGATGTCTGCATAACGTCTCCCAAGAGTCAGCCATCTGCTTGCATCAGGGTGGAGGGTTTTATGCTCTTAAGAGGAGTAATGAAGCAGGGTGCTATGGTGTTTTTAGGAGGTTTTGTACAGCCCCCTGCTTGCCCCTCCTGCCAGCTAATATCTGTCTGGATTGCATAGAGGCCAAATAATGACAACTGTGTGTCTAAACTAAAGTAATGACAATGGAAAGTTTTCATTTAAAGTTTTATTAGAAGCAAAATATAAGCAGATTAAACTTGAGCTTTAAGGATAAGAAGTACAAAACATTAGATGCTGCCTTGATTTTTAATGGTGATTCTTTATGTGTAATGACTCTTTTAACAGCTCTGCAATCAAAATCTTTTTTGAAGTTTTAAACAAAAACGTAATTTCAAAACTTCCACTTGAACAATGAGGCAAGGAAAGAATGGAGTGATGTCAACAGTCAAAGAGATCATAAAGAGAAGTGGAATGTAAATTAGAAAGAAAGAGCCTTGTGATGTATTGTAGATTAAAAGACTAACATTTCGGTATATGACAAGTAACAGACAAGTTACAGCAGAAGGTCCAGAACATGATGTAACAATATGCACATCTAATAGAGCAGTGAATGCTGAAAAAGATCATGAGATGGGAAATTCTGATAGCAAGTTAGAGTCTAAACATTAATAGCAAATGGCAAAATGTCTGCATTCTCTTGGAAACATTTGTGGGAATGTACAATTAATAGGAAAGTATATGACATAATACATAACTTGATCAGCCATTACATTATAACTTCATCCTAATATTAAGTAGTTCCCCCTTTTGCTACCAAAACAGCTGTGACCCGCCGAGGCATGGACTCCACTAGACCTCTGAAGGTATGCTGTGGTATCTGGCACCAAGCCATCAGTAGCAGATCCTTTAAGTCCTGTAAAGGTGGCCATACACTTTACACCCCTCGCAAGACTTTTGTCTTGCGAGGTTTGTAAAGTAATTAAAAAAACGTACAATCTGCCCATCTTGGACAGGCAGATCGTACTTGCGATCATCGTAAGCTCGCCCCCCCCTGACGAGCAGTGTCTGTGTGCGCACACCGGCCCATTCGGCAGTTATCTCTCGAACATGCTAAAAACCAGCCTAAAATCGTACGATTCTCGGATGGTTTTCCAACATGCTCGAAATACAAAAGTCGTGCAACCGTACAGTAGAAACAGTTGCACGCCTTCCATACATACGATAATCATGCAGTGTATGGGCACCTTTAGTTGTGAGATGGGGCCTCCATGGATCAGACTAGTTTTTCCCACAGATGCTCCCTGTCGCCAGTTCACCGTTTTTTCTTCCATGACCACTACAGACTGGGAACATCCAACAGGAACTGCAGTTTTGGAGTTACTCTGACCCAGTCGTCTAGCCATCACAATTTGGCCCTTGTCAAAGTCGCTCAAATCCTTTTGCTTGCCCATTCTTTCTGCTTCCAACGCATCATCTTCAGGGACAAAATGTTCACTTGCTGCCTAATATATCCCACCCACTTCCAGGTACCATTGTAATGAGATAATCAATGTTATTCACTTCACCTGTGAGTGATCATAATGTTATGGCTGATCATTGTATATTAGCAGCAGAATTTCAGATCTATCTACATCATGTCTTGTATGTAATGTATGTAGGAATGAAGAGCAAATTCTTAACATTTCAATTAACCTGAAATTTGACAAACCCT
>NW_017308558.1:67795-92140 GCF_000935625.1 Nanorana parkeri
CACTTGTTGAAAGTATATTTTAGTAGAGCTCGTTTGGCACTGATATATTTTTTCTTTTACAACTAGCTTGGCTTATATGCATCAGCACCATCCCAATCTACTAATGTATGAATCATACCAATTCAGCTGCATGTTTTCTTTAAGTGGTGCTGGGCCTGTTTTGACTCTGGAAGTAACCGCTACAACAGACCTAAATGCAAAAAATAGAAAAAAGGCCCTCAGGTATAGGGTTGGCAATGTTTTTAACCCCATTCATGACCAGTGACGTACGGTATAGGTCACTAGCATCGGAGCCGACTGTCCACTTTACAGTAGAAGTGATTCTTACCGACTTCTATGAGCTGGTATACAGGAGCCCCCCTCCGTGTTTCCGGGGCTCCTGTATACCAGCCCCTCCTACGGGCCGGGAACGGCTTCTCTAGTGTCGGGGGGAAGATGGGGAGGAGATCAGTGAACTTCTGTTCACCGATCCCCTCCCCTAACATGGGACCGGTAATTATGCAGATTACATCACTTCCGGTCCAATAGCTGTCATTGCTGGGTTCCTGAAGCCCATCAATAAGCTATTGAAGTGCGATCTGCAATTCAATAGCTTATTTCAAGTGGAAAGGTGATACTAGGGGTCTTTTGGACCGCCAGTATCATGTTAAAGAGTTAAAGAGTACCATCTGTCACCACCATCTGCTATCACATGGGGGGCTTGCAAGGCCCCCTATGTGAGAGCAATTAAAGTAAAAAGAAACAGTTTTAAAAATTAATATTAAACAAAATAAATGTAAAAATAATGAAAAACATTTCAGTCCCCCGCCCCCACAAGCCCGCACAGCTTCATGTAAACACGCTTCGGGTGGACCTACGTATGAAAACGAGGATCACGCTACAAATGTGGGGTATAACTGCGCACGCTGGAGTGAGGGCAATAATTCTAGGGCCAGTATTTATGCATATCTCTAAACTGATGACCTTTAGAGGCTTTTAAAACAGCGTTTGTGGACTCTTTGGGGTACTCAATTTTATCGCAGTTTCATGGACTCCCACAATTTTTGGGGGTATCTATTTACTCGTTGTAACCTCATCCTTTATATATTTATTTAAACAATTGGTATTTTATTGTGTTTTGGGGCATTTAAGTGCATTTTTCAAAAAATTTTGGGGTTTGATAAGGAGTTGCGCTAATATCAAGCAACATAATAATTTCATACTGCCACCATTTTATTCTATACGGTCTTGGATTTCAGAAACTATATAATGTTTGGTGGGTTCAAGTAATTTTTAGGCCTAATTATAACATGTAAACAAAAAATGAAAAAAGGCCTCAGTCATTAAGGGGTTAAGCTCCCCTTTTTCCGTAATGCATTGCACCAATTTAAAAGGTACTACAAAAACCGAGCACACAAAAAACACTTCACATCAATACCATATTCATTGAAACACCCCCCCCCCCCCCCCCAATTCCTCCTCACTAATACTCATATTTCTAATGTTTGCAAAAGTATTAGATCTATAGCCTCTTGGTATGGTTTGGCAGAAATGTGGGTCGGTAGGACACTTTTAATCAGGTAGAACAGGCCCAAAATGAAGACAGAAAACAGAGCATTGTCTCTTATATATTTGTGGTGTGTAAACATTGTGCAGCAGAACAGGCTTGCATCAGCAAAAACAGGCCCACATACAGAGATACAAGGCACTGGCATATGTTTTAGTACATTTCCTCAATGACACTCATTCTGGATTTTTAGCAACTTGGCGACCTTGGATTTCTTATTACCAACTTTCCCGTTTCAATGACACTTCTCTGATGTTGTGCAATGACATCCCCATGACAGTATCTCTTTTCTTCACTATCCTTTTTGTTGTAGTACGTTTTTATTTTATTTTTCGTTTTCTTTTCTCTTATGCCTTATTTGGTTCTTCTTCCTTTTCCGAATTTCCTTGCAGCCCTCCTTTTCCATTGTCTCTTATATCTACTCTTTCCGTCTCTCCAGGTCTGTTCTCCTCTTCTTTGGTCCTCCTTTTTGCTTTTCTCGCCTCCTCTTCTTCTCTAAGGGACTTGTTTTAGCAGCTTTTCAATTTTGAAGTTGCTGTTTTCTAACTCCTTTGTAATTGCATTCATTTTGGTTTTCTTATTCTCTCACCTTACAGTCTTATTTCTAATATTGTTCCATATATATGTAATTATGTTTTCATCCTGTTACTTAATAAATTATTTTGTAAACAAAATTAGTGCATTTCAAATACAGTTGTGTAAAAATGTGTACAGTGGCACAACAGTTAGCAGCTAGATCAGCCCCAAATATTGACACACACGGTAGGTATTTTTCTATATGCTTTCACATATTTAACAAATTCTAAAACAGGAGGATAGTTTGGTATCAGTGGAAACAGTGCCAAATGTTGTAAGAGAATGCACAGAGAGGTGATTTTATGAGTTTTATACTGAAGGAAAACAAGGAGAAGAAATAACGGGAAGCAGCATTGAAAGCAGCAGCAGGAAACAGAGGGAAAAGTTTAGTATTTTGGGATTTTATGGGTTTCATTGCTTATTTGTCAAAAGTAAGGAAAACCAGGAAGAGAAGTGCCAGGATGCAGAATTTAAAGAAGGAATTGTGATAGCAGCAGAAATCAGTGGGAAGGTTTGGCCTTTTCCTTGTAAGAACACATACTATACACATTTATTAATGTAATCAGTAGCATGTGTTTGGAAGTCCTTTGTGACCCAAGCTTGATTAATTTTTATACAAGTGAGCAAGCCCACCCTATATTGGAACAGTCAGATGCACTGCTCTCTGGCATGGTGCATGCAACAGGGAAGGCCAGTGTAACAGCAACCGCCGTCAGCCTTCAGCAGGGGATCGGGGCCTGCGGGATTCCGCCGCTTCTCGGTGCCGGCCGCTTGCGTCCCACGGTGGAGCGCACATATCCACTTCCGGTTTCGGAACCACAGGGCCCAGGTACAAGAAACCATGAAGTGAGCTAAATGTAACTGAAAATCATAGATATAGTCATTGCAGCCAAACAATGTTTGAATAACATTATTTACCTTGCATTGAAAGATCTTTTGGGGAACTGAGGTATATATAGGTAGTTGTAAAAAAAAAAATCAGTTGTATTCCCTTTCAGCTGCTACTTTTCAACAAAGAAATAAAAAACTTCAGACTATT
Organism: Nanorana parkeri; assembly: GCF_000935625.1. NCBI lineage: Eukaryota > Metazoa > Chordata > Amphibia > Anura > Dicroglossidae > Nanorana > Nanorana parkeri. The sequence continues at coordinate 70,957 of NW_017308558.1, forward strand.
TTTCAGTGTTCATGGGGTCCTGGAACACACAAAGGACAGATACTGAAATGTTCAATTTCTCCCTCTACCCTGACTCTTGGTACCTAGCTGAACTTAACCTAACCCTACCTAATCTTGCTGCTATTTGACTGGCGTAAGGTTCAAACCCCCAATCTGTGCCACTAGAAGAGAGATCTGTGCTGACACTGCCAGTTAGCCATTCTTCATCAGTGTATGCAACATACAGGGGTACAGGTACTATTAAAAACTAAGACCACACAGGAACTCATATACACATATACTGTACATGCACAAACACACACAGACACAGAAAGGTTGAATTTGATGGACCTGTGTCTTTATTCAACCTCAAATACTATGTAACTATGTAACACAACAGGATAAATAATTTGACAAAAACGAGTGACACCACAATTCATCATTATTGTATATATGATCATGATAATGACTGTAAATGTCCATATTAGTTAAGGCTTTAAGCAGCACTGAAATGTGTTTATCTTTAAAGCAGAACTCTAGGTAAATCTATATTAAAAAAAGTTATACGGGCCCGAACTGTGATCCCGGCTGGCTCCTACACCGCTCCCTCCAGCCTGACTCCTGGATGGAATGCCCCTTGGCACCCTCATGTTCTATACACTGTATAGAACATGATGACTCAAGGGCCCTAGACCGCTTAAGCGGAGGGGGACCAAGGGTAAAGGGACCAGTCTAAGAGCAAGCTGGGATTGTGGTTCAGGTAAGTATAACTTTTTTGTAGCTCCCTAGACAAAACTAGCACTTAACCCTTGCTGTGTGGGGGTAGCCCCACTGCAAGGGTTAAGATTAGATTTGCCTGGAGTACTGCTTTAAAGTGAACATGCGCTGATGGAGACCAAAAGTAACAGGTTAATTTAACATCATCACTCAGATCATCTTCTGTTCATCTGCTTCAAGCTCTCAATTCCTATATCCACTTGACAGCATTGGATGCCTGAACAGCCAAATGGCATATATCAATTCCTTCCTACATGGAATTATGTGAGTTCTGGGTTGAGTGAAGTAAGGATGCATATAAGCTGCTCCAGGCACTGACATTGAAGGATATTGAAGGACATTTGTCCTTGATTTTACAAAGCAATGGTTCATTTAACAACAGTCCTAAGATGCCCATATACCTTACGAATATCGGCCGATTTACGTATGTGATCGCGTTTTCGTCTGATATTCGTAAGGTTAATGGGCAGTGTACAACCACAAATACTGTACAATCGATCGACTTTTGACTAACCAGCAGGTTAGAAAACTTCGGTCGATCGTACGATTTTCCCAAGGTTGGTGGAATTTCCGTACATTAAAATTTGTACGATTTACACTGCTCATGCACAAACGAAAATACGTGGGGTGGATTACCGCAATTCGTCCAGGTGTTTTTTTTAAATTACTGCTGATTGAAACTTGCGATAATTGGGGCAGGATGGGGGCGCCGTACGAAAATCGTACGACGGTTCGATCATCAGACGAAAAGTTTCGTCTGATGATTGCCAGGTGCATGGGCAGCTTAAAAATTATCAATGTATATTTCTTAATTGCGGTTAAATTGACATTGGTTTATCAAGCCAAACTCCTCCTGCAAGTGGAAAAGAGAAAGAAGTAAGGACTGGAGAACAAGCCAACTTTGGGAAGGGTCCCACTTGTGATTGGAAATTAACATTTGAAGATTACAGTAAGTAGACACCATATCCACCATCTACATATGCTGGCAGATTATACTCAGGTTTGATAACTGCACCCAAGCAAACTACAGAAGGGGTTTTGTAATAACAATACAAGGAGAACAAGCAACATTTGGAGTAATGAGAGTTAAATGCAGAATGGTACATACGTTTTATTTCTTCCCCAACCATATACAAAGTATTCCCGGAAGTGATTGCTTCTACACTTCAGTTGCTTTCCTTATTTACAACAAGACTTATGTTCACTTCCCATTCAACAAAATAAATGGCGATCTCTGAATAAGGTTTGATTAAACATCACAATCAAGCAGTAACAGGAAAATGTCACACGCCGGCCATACAACAAGATTATTGAAGCCAGAGCATCACCAGGACGGTGAATCAGCAATACCTTTCAAAAGACGTCAACAATGTCAGCCCAAGCATTTTGTCAAGACAGGTTGCTTTAAAGCTGAACTCACAGCAAACCGCTGAATGAATAATTGAAATACATGTATGGGAACTATTTTACATGCCAAATATTGGTATTTCTGTCAACCCAGTCCTAAGATAAACACAGCCTAATAGACAGTACTGCTAGCCTGGTGGCCTGAGGTTATGTAACACAGCCTGGTCAACTGCCTGCCCCCTGCATGTGATTGGACATTGAAGGAGCAATAACAGAGTAATTCCATTATCTCTTAGCTGTCTTCTCCAGTCAGCATGATCCTTATCGGCACATGTGTACGCAAAAAAACCTAATTGATCTACTGTATATTGTAGCCCCTCCCTCTTGTGTTGCTGCACAGGAATTACATGAAGCTGAAATCCAGACAAACTCAGATAATAATTATAGTTGCATTTAAAAATACATTATTACATCCACAAATAACTGCATTAATTGCATTTCTGTATCTCCCCGGAGTTCAGCTGTAAAAACTCACCTCAAAAGCTGCCATGTTCATGTAATTCCCTGTAGGGTCCTATGTGGCTTATTGGCTGCTTTCTTTATACAAGATCACCCAAAAACACTAATGCAGCACAAAATAGCGCGATTTATGCATTTCTCAGCCTGTGCTATTATACTGTGATCTCTTGATGGGCACATTCACACCTTTCCAGTACACAGTGTCACTTGACGTGTTAGTTCACTGTGCTGCCATTCATCTTGAGTGGGAACCCAATGCACTTTGGTAACATAGCTCCACTACATCACAATGCATGGTAACACACTGCTAAGCATTGTGGTGCACTGCATTTCCCAAAAAATGGTGCATATTCTTTTTTGGGGACATTTTGGTGCAGTGGCAGCCCATTCCTTATGTAATTCACAAACCATTTAGGGATGCCTTAACACAATGCACGTTAAAGTGTAAAAAACACTAATTGAAGCATGTTGGTTAGCATAACATGCCAGGATGCCATCGTCTGAATGGTACCTAAATGCTTTGCTTACAACGTGATTGCCAACAAGCTATGGGATTGCATAGTAGCATATGCTTAAAGCTGAACTACACCCTCCTATCCTTTACAGCCAGGGAAGGTGCCATCTTAGCCTCTATTTAGATTGCAATTGCCATGGTGTTGCACATGTGATCAACTATGACGCCAGCCATTTGAAGGCTTAAAGTTTGGTTGAAAGCTGAAATAAGCACATTGGCAACCTTGACAATTGGCATGCTTTAAAAGTAACTGTTTTGGAAAGCAAGTAAATTAACACTAGTTTTTTTTTATGCACCACATTGCAACATACAGTATTGGAGTACTGTGCATTGTGCTGTGCTGCAACACACAACTGGTGGAAGGTGCTCTGGGGTGCTATTTAAATTAATGTCAGGTGCGCTATACAATACTGTGTGCTAAATGTACGGTATCATGTGCTTAACTCCGCGCTATGGTGTGAATGGGCCTTAAAGCCGCCCAAGCAGTTTAACCCATACATTTTAGTGCTGTGTGCTTTCAGCATGCTCTTTAAAGCAGGGTTTTATTCAGGGTAAAATGGTGAAACTTGTTATTTCTTACTTTGGATGGGAGCTGTGCATGGAAAGGTACTAATCAGTACCAAGCAGGTAGGAACAAGTTTCCGTTTAACCTGTGTGAGATTTAGCTTCCAATGTTAGCGTATTAAGGATACATCCACTCGTTTATGACTTCTTTTTAGGGCATCCTTGCCTACTTTTATTAAATGAAATTTTTCAAAACAATGTGATTACCCTCGCAGGGGTTCGTTATCATCTCTTGCACAGGAACATATGCACATCCAAAACAGCACTTTCAAAGTCATCCGACTTTAGGTTGTCTGATTACCAAACGTTTTCACCACACAGGTGACACACTCCTCAGTCCGCCAGCCACAGACTGGTCCCAGGGTGGAGTCCTCCTGACTCCTGCAGAGAGCACCGCTGTCACCCAGGTGGAGCCCTGAACCTGATCCAGCATCCTCCTTAAGGTGCCCATACACTGCTCGATTCTTGCGATGGTTGTACAGTGTACAGTGTATGGCCACCTTTATAAGGGCTGTGCACAGGTGCACAGCCTTATGGTGCTGGTCACCACTAAAGCCCGGACCCAGGAATGGAGATTTTTTCCCTCCCAGTTCTCCCGGCTCCAGGATCCCAACTATAATCCAGAAAACCCGGAAGGAGTTGTAAAGTTAGCTCTTCCCTGGTAACAGTACTTTCCTGGAGTGACAACTGTCTAAGAGAGCCATTCTCTTGCTTTGGAAAGATCTTCACTCACTACCTGTTGTGTCTCAAGGTAGGACATGAAAGAAAATATCCCCAATGGTACACAGTTGGCAAAAAAACTTGTCAGTAGTTTTAACCCTTTCCATACTCTATCCAAACCTAAGAAGAAAGGTTTTCAGTTTATGGGCCCCATAGGTCTTCAAACTCTTTTTTAAAGCAATTGTTGTAGTGGTACAGAATACTAATGATTTTTTTTTATAGAATTTATGTTGAGGTTACCAAGCATTATATACAACACGCTTATCAAAATCTATTTACTAAATGCTTATTTTGCATTGTTAAATCACTGTTTAGCCAGACATTGCTTTGCCCTCTGTTCTTCTGGGTCCCACCATAGTTTGCGATGGCCCCCAGGTTTAGACCTTCTTAATCTGATTTAACGTAAGGCAATTCTGTCACTGGTATAACAAACTGAAACTAAGGTCTCTTTGTAAAGAAAACTAATAATACGTACCTGTCCCACTGCATGGTCAGTCTTGTGGTTGAAAATCTCCAGCATCAGCTTATCTATCTGATCCCTCTGCTTCTAACAGGGTGGTCTGGTGGGAGTCCCTTAGACAGCATGAGCTATTATATGAAGACTGCACCTGCAGTAATCTCTTTTTCTCCAGTTAGATTCAGTTCAGTGGGCGCACCTTAGGGCTGGCTGCATAGCTTTGGTTGCAGACAGGTTTTTGGAGACTGTATCAACTTACTATAATCCCCTCATAGTGCTAGGGTGATGACTAATGCAAGCCTCTCTTGACACTATAACTGAGTCTGGTTATTACTCGGGTTTAAAGGTGAATTGGTCTAAATCTACCCTTTTTTGCATTGATCTGCGCAGTGATGACCCTACATGCTTCCCATTCTTCAATAGTTGAAACATTCAAATGCTTGCTATGGCTCTCTATTCAGGCATATCAGAGGGCCCTCCGATATGCCTCAGCAGAGAGCTGCATCTGCAGTGGCCGCAGTTGATAGTCTCACTGACCACCTGGAGCCTGCACTGACCACCAGGAAGCCCACACTGACCACCTGAGAGCCCGCACTGACCGCCAGGAGCCCACATGGACCACCTGGAGCCCGCAATTACCACCCGAGAGCTCACACTGGCCACCTGGAGCCCGCACTGGCCATCTGAGAGCCCTACTGACCACCTGGAGCCCTTACTGATCACCTGGAACCCACAAAGACCACCTGGAGCCTGCAATGACTACTTGAGGGCCCATACTGACCACCTGGAGCTCACACGGACCACCTGGCCCCCGCACTGACCACCTGAGAGCCCGCACTGGCCCCCTGAGAGCCACACTGACCACCTAAGAATGTGAGCAGCCTCCTGAGAGCCTGCACAGCCCCCTAAACCCCGCACAGCTCTCCTGAGTCCCTGGAGACATCAGGCTGTGAACACAGAGCAACACAGAGTATGTAGCTTCATATTATTCTGCATTGCTATATAAAGTATTGCTGGGATTTGTAGTCCTCTATCGTTTTTAGCATTATTCTGCAGCGCTTTACAATTTATTGCTGAGATTTGTAGTCCTCTACTGCTGAGGGTATTATTCTGCAGTGCTTTACAATGTATTGCTGGGATATGTAGTCCTCTACAGCTGGTGCCATTCTGCATTTCTGTGTAATGTATTACTGAGATCTGTAGTCCTCTATAGTTGGCGGTATTCTGCATTGCTGTATAATGTTTTGTTAAAATTTGTAGTCCCTCTACAGCTTGGAGTCAGTGGCAGATTTACCGGGCTTGCAGCTGCAACCGGGCCCTGACGCTCCACCACTGACTCCAAGCAGTAGAGAGACTACAAATCACAGCCTAGACAGGAGGGTGAGGGCACTGGTGACCATCACCATTTCCATAAAAAGGCCCACCAAAATCCTCAGCACCAGGCCCGCGATGCTCTTAATCCAGCCCTGCTGGAGGCATATGTATTGAGTATTTTGCAAGACTTACCCCTGTCTTCTGCGAAGCTCATGATCCTTCATGAATTACTACTTCAAACCTTCAGAGTGATTATTCTTCATTGGATGTCAGCTACCTGCCCCCGTATGTCTCAGTGAACCAGACTCTTGAATGATGCACTACTCTATAAGAAGTTGGTTTATGTGAGAAAAGGTTGTCCAGCCCTTTACGATAAAGTGTGGGATCCCTGGCTCTCTAAAACACTTTGACACACCTTTAATTCTTGTGTTGTACCTGTTGTGTCTCCTCCCCTGGTTGCAAGTTGACAACAGGCAATTAAGCTTAATTGTGTTTGTCAGTTGTTATTTTTACCTTTTGTTCTTTTTGCTTGTGACACTAAACTCAGGAGTTTAATCTTAGCCCTCGTTCACACCAGAACGTTTTGTAGCGCGTTCTATGCTCGACGAACGCTCTACAAAACGCTCAAACATCTAAATCCCATTGTATTCAATGGGTCTGGTTCACACCTTGGCGTATTTCAGCCCGTCCCTAACGCGCTACAAAACGGCCACGCCTGAAAAGGTACATGTACTACTTTGGGCTGTTTTTGTTGAGCGTTTCCATTGGGATACAGCCAAGTAGCCCTCGGAAACGCGCGTTTGTCGCACGATTTTTTTTACCGTGAATCGCGGTTAAAAAAAACGCGAGACAGACGCGCATATGCAATACGCCTAGGTGTGAGCCAGGGCTAACAAAATGCATTCAAGTGCCTTAGCTATTAACATAAATGTATCTTATTTGTGCTTCTCATGATATACTATTATCTTGTTCCCGTGATAGATTATGATCTCACGTTTAGTTATCTAATTTGCATTGAGATTGTAGTCTATCAAGGGAGCGAGCTTGGAGCGGTAGCTACTGTACAACACATACAGGGGATATGAGAAACAAAAGTAGCCACCCCCCAGAAGGAAGGGCAGTGCCAGCACAAATTCAGAGATGATTTGAGGATCTACAGCCAAGTGACACACTTTTGTTAATAGTTAAAGTGACATTAAAGCCTCAGATTTTTTAACATAAACCAATACTGTAATGTGTGCCTTACTGTAATCCCTGGTTGTTTCCCTTCTCTTTGCTGCTCTTTTTGGTTGATAAATATGTTTTGCTGTGTAAAAATCACACGCACCTAGTGCGTGCGTGTGTTTAGGTATGTAAATCACCCCCATGGTGTCTGTGTGTTCACAAGCGGAGCCAGCACTACAGGAAGAGGCACTCAGCTGCAAAGGGAAGTTCTCCCCAAGCATGAGAAGAGATACAGATTTAAAAGGAAGAGCAGCAAAGAGAAGGGAAACAACCATGGATTACAGTAAGGCACACATTACAGTATTGGTTTATGTTAAAAAATCTGAGGGTTTAATGTCACTTTAAGGAACTTGAATGTATTTTTGAGATTTAACTCCTGAGTTTAGTGTCAATTTAAGTTCAAAGGGATTATAATGATTAATGATCACTCATGTACTATGTGTGCCTTATTCTGTAACATGTATTGTACGTGCTCAGTAAACTATTTTATAACAAAAAAAAACATCTTCAGCATTCAACCCTCTTCCATGTTTGTCAGATTTCTGGGCCCCCTCTGCGCTCCGTGGTTTGATCTATTGGCTCCTATGTCACAACAGGACACAGTTTAAGTAAATTGTTTGCCCTTTAAAATACCAAATTCCATTTCAGATGGACCCTTGATTTAATTATAAGAGGCTCATCCAAACACATTTGCCTTGAAAGCGCTGTCACTAAATGTTAGTTCTCATTCGTCAGCTTGAACTACTAGGAATATTTAAAAGGTTACTTTTGATTGTTTCCAAAGGTAGACTTCTAAGGGGGATATCTGTATGAGCTACTATGTAAACAACTAACTAATCATGTTATACCAAATGATGGCCAGCCACAAAAACTGAAATTCAGTGATGTTCCATCATTTTTTCATTTTGTGCATTTGATTAATTTTTTAATAAAATATATATTATATATGTCATACTACATGAAAGAGTGAAGTAAAGACTATGACTATTACTTGTCCAATCTGGCCAAAATGTTAATAAAATGTTTGAAAACAATCAGATATAACAGACAAACTAATTAACTGAGGCACATTCTATAAACAAAAGTCTATATAGCAGCAATAAGCCTTTCTTAATGACAGCAGAATATTTCTGTAACAGTATCTGTCTATCCTGGTGATGCAGCAAACCACTTGACCTTTACTCAGTTAACTTGGATTTCCCATTCAAGCTAGGCTATTACCAGCGTTTCATTAATAGACAGAAGTATTTAGCCTGTCATAACACTATCTATTGCAAAGTGATGGAGTACTGGAGTCATCACATGAAATGCTCTGTTTGTATTAATTACTAATGCTGAAAATCCCAAGCTGAGGTCAGGCACTAAGAGGCATTTTAGTGGTTTCTGTGGAATAAATTCTTAGAAAAGTAAAAGGCAGTATAGTGTATAGTCTTTTTTAGTTTTTGAAGATATGCATGTCATAGCGATCATCTAGTTGTATCTCTTCTCAATGTGTGAAATATTTCAAAAACCTTTTAGGTTGTATAGTTCACCGGTTTCCGTTCCCACTTGTGAGATTAACTATCCCTATTTGTGCTGGTGGTTATTGTTACTGGTACTAAAATTAAGGGAAAGCCAAACTTTTGATATATAACTTAAACAGAGGGTAAGTCTTCCAGTTGGGAAACGTTTTGCAGTGGCAACTTTGGAGAGATTTCCTATCACTTTCTAACGTATCTATAGGACAAGAAGTGAAGGGAGCTCACCCTGCTAGGACATAGATGGCAAACATGTGAACAATGTCCAAATGGCTTTTTTCATGTTATTTGGTATAAATATTAACTTAGAAATATTGTTAATAAATAATTTGCTGAAAAGCTCTGAACTTTCTCACATATTGGACAAAATGAAGGGGATATTTGTATGAACCTCCAAAACATGTTGGCTATTTCTATACTGTCCTCACCACCTACATTGAATAAAGACTGCAGTGGTGCTTCAGGTCGCAATCCTGCAATTTGAAATAACAAACCAAGGAGACAGTGGAGATCATCTAGAATGTAAAAGCTGCATAGTCAGATCACCTATACCGACTCTTTCACGTGATAATTGCCCAGCCACACTAATAGGATAATCCTTGTAGGTCCAGCACTTTTATTCCACTTCTCTCCAGTAGTTCCCAGGGACCCTAGTTTAGATATGTCTTAAACAGGAACTCCAGGAATCTAAAAAAATATACCCTAGCAGTGGGGCTTAACTGCTCATTTTGTTCAGGGGGCTCAAATAAAAAAAAATATTATGGGTGTTCAGATACCAAGTACTGTACTTGGTACAAGTATGGATAGTTTTTCAGGTCCAATAACAGACTGGAGAAAAACTCAAAAGTTAGGAAGCAGCTTTCATTTTTAAGGAGCATACAGAGCTCCTGGGATTTGTGCATCCTTGTTTTAATGTATGATTTGTTAATGCTCTATCCTGCTAAGCTCAAGGTGATGAAGGATGGGAAAGTGCAGCTCTTTTCCTCACCCACTGAAGCCTCATCTTGGTTGGATAACAAGGGTCTTCCTCAGCGGAGATGCCGCCGAACGTAGACCACTAATCTACCTTTTGGAGTACTCCCTTCTTCTTCAGACCTATCTGATTGATCGTGGACATTGAATTGAGTACCATCTCTACAGATACACTGCTGCTTTCAGTGCCTTACACTTCCAGCCGTTTCATGATCCTGGTTGAGTTTTATACTTCTGGATACTATGCACTAAGGTAGCAATGCTATTGCTCCTACAGTTGTTGCTACAGTCCTTGCGAACTGCTGCCTTATTATATAACACTTCCCCTCTAATGGGAGAGACCGTCACCGTAATATACTGCTGCAGCTTGGGACTTGGATATGCTCAGATCGGGTCCTGCTTGGAGTGGCTGCACCCCCTGCCCACTTGGCATTGTTCCTGCACTAGAGTGTTAAGGGTTTTTTTTTCCGTTAAGGAATCGCTGCTTGTTAGAGTTGGGTTAACAAGCTGGGTAGGATGGGAATGGTAGTTCATGGTCAGTTGACTGTTGTTTTTTACTGTTTATATACTTTACCTATCTGCAGATTACAATGGTTTACAAGATCTCACTCCTTAAATACTCAGGTACACCTTCTAGCACCTTTGATACTTTGCTTGTCATCTGATGTCATATAAATTTATCTTGTGGAACGTTCGGGGTCTGAATACCAGCCTCAAGCGTTCCCTAGTGTTTGATTTCCTCTATAAATATAAGCCACATGTAGTATGCCTGCAAGAAACCCACCTGTTGGGCTCTAAGATTTTAGCTCTGAAAAAACAATGGGTAGCCAGATCCTTTAATGCTGTATATTCATCATATTCACGTGTCCATCTTACTGGCTAAATCACTTCGGGCGGACGTTCTTCAGGTAAAAACAGACCCTCTGGGTAGATTCATTATCATTTATCTGACTATAGACAGGGATCCCCTGACGCTGGCCCCTGGGGGTAGACCTTTTACACACCATCACTCACGCAGCCTTAGCCATGCCTACTGCTCCCTTACTGATTATGGGTGACATCAATTTGGCCCATAATCCACTATTTGACCGCATGGGGGGCAGAGGACGCCCCAATACGAATTTCTCTGACTGGTTCCAGTGATATGGGCTCCTAGATGTGTGGCGTTGGAAATGGCCAGACTCAAGGGCCTGCTCATGCCACTCTGCTACTCATAGGATGCTCTCTAGGATTGACTTGGCCTTTGTAACCCCTGCAATTCTTCCATGGCTTTCAGGAGTGAGCTTTCTCCCTAGAGGGATATCAGACCATGCTCCCTTGTTAGTGGAGCTCAGTTGGGGACATTCCTTCTCTACCAGAGTGTGGAGAATGAACTCCCACTGGCTCTCTGATCCCTCGTGGTGACCGCTTGTTCACAGGCTATTAGCCACTATTGGAGTGACAATGCCCCTGTGACCCCCTCCTCCTCCCTTAAATGGGAAGCCTTTAAGCCCATGCTCAGAGGGGCGTTCATGGCCGCCACCGGGGCGGTCCGAAGACTTAAAGGGGAGGCTGCACTGACCTTGGAGCGTGATATGAGAGAGGCTGAAGCTGCATATGTGTTGGACCCCATTGCCTCAACTTATAGTGATTGGATGGAGCAGTAAATATGAATTGCTCCTCCTGGACAATACCAAAAAGAAAATGTTACATACTCAGCAAAAGATATTTGAGTTTGGTAACAAGGTGGGCAGATTATTGGCAAATTTCACAAAGGCTGATTTTTTCCTCACCTGGACTATTGTCACCACATCCCAAGAAATAATGGATGAGTTCCTGTCCTTTTATGGGAGCCTAAACTCCTCCAGGGCTCAGTACACTGATGCGGAGCTGGAGGACTATCTGTCACAAATCTCCCTACCATGCCTATCCGCCCAGGCTAGTGGGGAATTGGATCAACTGCTCACTACAGATGAGATAGAGTTGGCAATTGATCAGTTCCCCACCAAGAAGACCCCAGGCCTTGATGGGTTCCCTGTAGAATGGTACACCTCCTATTGGGAGGAGTTGAGCCCACACCTATTGGCCACTTATAATGAGGCATCCGATCTGGGTATACTCCCCCCATCTATGAGAGAAGGCCTTATAGTTCTTATTCTGAAACCGGGTAAAGATCCGACTAAATGTGATTCATATCGACCTATTTCCTTAATTAATGTTGACGCAAAGATATTGGCCAAAATTCTGGCAATACGCATTAATAAACATGTCCTGTCTCTCATTGGTAGCGACCAGGCAGGGTTTATGCAAGGCCACGCCACTAAAATGAACATCAGTAGACTTTTCACCAACCTTCAATACTCTCATCCCACGACTGAGGGTAGGGCTTTGATCTCACTTGATACCCAGAAAGCTTTTGACAGTGTTGAGTGACCATACCTCTTAAAAGTCCTAAAAGCGTATGGGTTTGGCCCCCAAATGGTCCGCTGGATTGAGATTCTATATACAGTAACACCCCTGTAGCCAGGCTGCGAGTCAACCGACAGGTGTCTGACCCGTTTAATATCTTCAGAGGGACTCGGCAAGGCTGCCCTCTCTCCCCTATCCTTTTTGCCCTGGCCATTGAACCTCTGGCGATCAGGATAAGGGAATCTGACTCTCTAAGGGGCTTACAGATATGTGAAACTAGAAAAAATGGTACATGCATGAATCTATAACCGGCGTTTATAGCAGGGCGCACATTGGGAAGGCTTACAACAATACAAAACACAAAAATTCCACAGCCTCAACCTGCCAGCCAGCCTGCAACCAAACAAGTAGCGCTGTCAACAGTATGCGTTAAAATCAGAGGTTTTAGTTGCACAAACTTTTGGCCAAAAATATGTAGAAGCCACACTGCCGCGCCAAGGCACCTCTGCAAAATGTGGTCCTAACTCTATGTATCCGAGTCTCCAAGTGTGAGCATATTAATGAAGTTGAGTTAACGCATACTGTTGACAGGGCTAATGGTTTTGTTGCAGGCTGGCTGGCAGGTTGAGGCTGGGGAATTTTTGTGCTTACAGATATGTGACCTGGAGGAGCGAATCTCTCTATATGCAGATGATACGCTGATTTATCTATCTGGCCCGAATGGCTCCCTATTCCATCTCCTCCAGCTATTGGACCTATTTGGAACCTTCTCGGGGTTCAAGGTAAACTGGGACAAATCTGTCCTATTTCCCTTAGATAATACTACAGTGGCTAATATACACCCTATGTCCACATTAAGCGTTGTTGATTAATTCAAATATCTGGGTATTAAGATTCAGTTACCTCTCTCCTCCTATATTGCTAATAACTTAACCCCGGCTATTGACTCTCTTCATTTGAAAACCAAGCAATGGATGGACTTGCCACTGGATCTTATGGGAAGAGCCAATATCATTAAAATGAACTTCCTCCCCAAGCTGCTGTATGTACTAGCCAATGCTCCTTGTTTTGTCCCAAAGAGCTATTTTTGAAAAATTGATTCTATTTGCATTGTGTTTCTGTGGGGGGGGCGCACTCCCCGGGTGGCCTTGGAGGTGCTGCAGCTTCCTCGCTCGATGGCAGGACTGGCCTTTACTAATTTTCACATGTACTATCTAGCGTCCCAACTAGTGGTGGTCCATGACTGGCTAGTCCCTCAGATGGGAAATGCCTGTACAGCTACTGAAGCCTCCATTCTAATCTCTTTTGAATGTCTCCATAATGTTCTGTACAGGGAGATTCATAACAAGCAACCCGGAACGGCCATGATTTCTGTGACTGTTCGTATCCTAAGATATGTCTTTAACCGATTATCACTGTCCACATGGTCCCACTCCCCCTACTCTCCGTTATGGAGTAATCCTACTCTCCCGGAGCTGCAGCGCTTACCATCAGCCGCCTTCTGGTCCTCAAAAGGGATTCAATCCCTGTCTCACCTGTTTTGGGATGGGGTGATGCTTGGTTTTCCACAACTCAGGGGGGAATTGAAGCTCTCCTCATCTGATTTTTTGGCCTTCTTTCAGCTCCTCCATGCAGTCCGAACCCAATTTGGGTCGATCACCTTTACACCCGCCCTGTCACCCTTGGAGGGACTACTGCGAAGGGATGATTCCTCAAAACTGATCTCAACTTATTATATGGAACTTATGTCCTACAGGTCTGGTAGATTTGACGGCCGTAAGAGGAGGTGGCGGTAGCTTCTCCCAGACCTGGAGGAGGATGATTGGGGTGACTTTGAAGAGAGCTACATGTCCTCCGTGATAGCCTCTAAGGACAAACTGATACAGATTAAATTATTCTATCAGGTCTACTACACTCCCACCCTTTTACATAGACTGGGCCTTCGCTTGACACCAGGCTGTTTTAAAAGATGTGGCCAGGAGGCTGACTTCCTTCATTGTTTTTGGTCCTGCCCTAGCATACGGACCTTTTGGTCGGAGGTTACCTCCTTCATGGAGGGCAGCCTGGGTTTCCCTAATATCTGCAACCCGGCGTTCTGTCTCCTCGGTCTGTTTGGCGAATTGCCATTGGCCTCAAGTGCTCAGACACTACTCCGCCTCCTTTTATTTGACGCTAGGAAGAACATTCTCATGGTCTGGGGTAGCCCGAGAGCTCCCTCCCTGGGTGATTGGAAGAGATTGATCGATCAAGCATTGCCTCTTTACAAACTTACATATGAACAGCGGGGCAACCCGATGCGTTTTGCTCGCATTTGGGACCCGTGGCTGTCCTCCCCTAACACTACTGTAGATATGAGGTGAGGTCTAAAGACGTGACCATCTTTTAGGCTAATGGCCTCCTTGTCCTCCTGGATGTGTTTTATGCTATATTGATTAATGTATTGACTACTACTAGGTGTATTTAGTGTAGTTTAGTTCCTTGGTTCTCAACTGGTGGGTCGTGACCCAAAAGTGGGTCGCGACTCCATGTTCAGTGGATCACTGCATGCCTTCCACTTTTCGTGGTGAGAGGCTCCTCAATCCCCCCTCTTAGCACAGCACTGTCAGTTCTCACGCCAAGCAGCCATTCAAAAGCGAGGGAGCTCCATCCAAATGTACATTGCTTGCCGCTCTCTTGCATGCCCTGTAGAGGTGCCTGGACCACAGTGAGGTCAAATTCTGTCTCCCAACACCTCTACAGGGTGCACAGGGTTATACAAGCAATGAACATATGAATGGAGCTCCATCATCATAGCACAGCAGCTTACACTGGACCCCAGGCTGAAGATCCACTCCAGTGCTCATATGGTAGGGAGGCTGGGTGGATCTTAAAAGAAAAAAAAATTAAAATATAAAAAAAAATAATCGCATATTCTGGTGCGGGAGGTGTATTGCGCTGCCATTCATTTGAATGGCACCCCAAACGCACCTCCCTCCCACAGTTCGATTGTCCACCTCGGAAAAGCTGTACCGCAATGTCGTGCATTCCATTTCAGCGCAACTTGGGTTATGACCTAATGACCAAGGACAAATGAGGTTACATAGGTTGAGAACCACTAGTTTAGTTTATTTCATTTGTTTTTAGGTTTCCCTTTTTTGTGTATTTTTTAGAGCAATACATGACATAAGACCAGTGAAGGACCATTTTTGACATAAAAACAGGTCCAAGATAATTAACAGGTACATTTAAAAGGACTAACTCTGGGCATAGGTTTGAGGAACTTCCTATGCAACGATGACAACTTTAACATAGCTTCGAAATTAGCCACAGGATTTTTACTCCAGAAAACAACCTTATGTTCTTCAGCATGGAGGAAGAGGCCGTCAGCTCCCATTACAGCAGTGGCATGGTTTCACCCATCGTTGCTTGTGGTGGGCAGCAAGAGCAGCTCCAATACAGCTGAAAGGAGTGTGGGTTTTGCTATAAATGGACATTCTGGCATCTCCTCTCACTGCCCACAATTGCAGCCATGAAACTGCAACTGTTTGTAAAATACAGAATTAAAGGTACTTTGGACAAAATGTGTTTAGCACTGCTGATGCACGACAGATGCATGTATGTTACTAATAGACTTGACATGTGCTTTAAGTCCAATATAGTAAGAACTGTGTATTGTGGGGTATAATGCAGTGTATTAAATTCTTCACTAGGCTCGAAGCACTGAAATGATAAACTAAGCTGATAATCAAGTCTGTGAAGAGCTCCAATTCTTTTGGGATAACAACCCAAAACAAGTTTGTCACATCAATTATTTCCGGAGACTTACTTGATGTTAATGTCTCGTGGTGCTTAGTGAGTGCAGTCCCATGCTACGTGAACGAATGAAAGGTAGATGGTTATCTGTGCTGTTTATACACACTGATCTATTCCCAGACTTGCATAGCAAACCGGCCAAATAAAACTGACCTGGCATATGATTAGAGATGAAGAAAACAGCAGAAATTCATTATTCTGATAAGGCTTTAGGATGTAGCCTCAGTTTCCCTAGAGACAATTCCTTGAGAAAGGTCCCATGATTCAGCTAATCTTCTTATAAACATCGTTGTTCACTTATTTATGTATTATTTTATCTGACTCGTGTCAATGCGTCAAGCAAAGCCATGCGCTTCCCATGGGAAACTTTTTATCATACTTGAATTCAGTTCCATATTGCCATCACTGACAAGCAGGTCAATGCTCTTATAATCACATCCTTTTTGCTCCAGTAGTTATCGCCATCTTGAAGAAACACTATTTTTGTAATTCAATACTTGATTGGGATTAAGATTAAATTGCTAAGGCACTTGATGTTCATTACTTATTTATTTTTAGCAAGAATACAAATACTATAAATAGGATGCTAGTGCATGGTCATATAAAACCACAAAGAATAAGTATAATGAAAATGTTTACTGCCAAGTTTAAATGGTTAACTATTTACAGCAGTTTATACCCCCTAAAAATCTATAGACCCCATAGATTTATTATAATGTTTGGGGATGGATAAGAATTGATAGAGGCATTTATTCTAGCCTATATCTTTAATTTGGAATCCAGTCGGGATCAATATATTTGAATATAAATACATTTTCAAATTTTTTTGTTTCTAATTAGTGCTTTAGTAAATAGCACAACCCCAAATATTTATGCCAAAATACAATTAAATCTTATCTCAAGGGAGAAAAACAAGACTCTTCCCCACTATACCTCCCTGCATCTAATTTATAATTTTCAATTTACAAAAATCTACCTAGCAACCTAAAAATCCAGTCACATGACAACCCAGGTCTAAGGTCTTCTTTCGTTTGGATTTAGCGTGGGAGGGACTGGTTTGGATTGTTCACAGTTCTTCCTGGTGACAATGATTCTGCCCATTGGCTGTGAGAGCAGTCCAACCTATTTGATTCAAAAACAGAGCTTGCCCACCCTCCACTCCTGATGTACCCCCTTCCCCAACTTTCCATCAAGATTAATTGCACAACTATCCATCATTTCCCACTCATGCCAGGGTGCTCTGCATAATACTGGACTCTGACCTCTCCTTTCAGCTCTACATCTAATCACTGTCCAAATCTTGCCACCTTCACCTCCATAACATTTTCCTGAATATGCACCTTCTTACCAATGACAACGCAAAGCTATTCAAATAATTTATTTGTTATCTCTCGCCTTGACTATTGCAACTCCTTGCTCATTGGCCTATCTCTCCTTCAGTCAACTATGAATTCTGCTGTTATATACAGGTGAAACTCGAATAATTAGAATATCGTGCAAAGTTCATTTATTTCACTAATGCAACTTAAAGGTGAAACTAATATATGAGATAGAGTCATTACATGCAAAGCAAGATAATTCAAGCCGTGATTTGTCATAATTCTGATGATTATGGCTTACAGCTCATGAAAACCCCAAGAACCCCAAATCCACAACCTCAAAAAAGTAGATTATTACATGCAATCAATAAAACAAGGATTGTATATAGAACAATATCGGACCTCTGAAAAGTACAAGCATGCATATGTACTCAGTACTTGGTTTGGACCCCTTTTGCAGCACTTACTGCAATTACTTTTGCACGATATTCTAATTATTCGAGTTTCACCTGTATATTCATAACTAAAAGCTATGTAGAGAAACAAGTTAATATATTAACACACATTGAAAAGATTGCTTCCATTCAACTGACATCTTTCTTATGTAAATCAATAAATATTTAATGTAAGGACTATAGTTCACCTTTAAGATATTTTCACAGTTTGTAAAAAAAAAAAAGAAGTTTTTTTTATGCTGCATTTTGTGTTAATGCGGGTCTGCCAAAAACTAAACTACTACTTTTTTTTATTATTCATTACTTTGAAGACATATTTTATTTAATTCAGCATGAATGGCTTGTTGCCACTAAAGTGGGATACCGACAAAAGGCTGCTGTTTTATTCCTAATTAACTTTGTGTTGAATTGTTTTTAGCTGGATAGTCTGTACTTGTGTCCAGCTAAATGGTTGACTGGAACAAGAGGTATAATAAAGATATAATAAAAGCTGTAGATGTTGCTTACTGTCCTTCTAGTGACACAGCTGTGTAATTTGGTCTCCACCTGTGTGACCAAATTGCTTCTAGATATGGTTATTTAATGGTCGAGGTGGTTGGAAGGGAAGCATAAACAGCACCTGCTGCTCATATTGCTAGAAGAAAAAACATCCCATTTTTATATTACATCCCATTCATGCCTAAAACAATAGTTCTTACACTTTTTTTGGGGATAAAACAGGATGGTGTAAACAATGCAACTTATCTAACAAGGAATTCATCAAGCACATATTTCATCTAGTCACGTGAGTGCAAATTTCCATTGATGCATGGCAATTGTGGGCCAGTGTTTGGGTTTGCAGGAATAATAAAAACACAGAACAACCAGAATACTGTAGTCACCAACTGCTGTGTGTATGCTTGTAATTCCTCATATCAGTTCAAGCAAAAGAATAAGCTTCAGGAATAAGTGCAAGGACATGTAGTCACCATGCACAGGATAACATTTTGGTCTTCAGCTGCTTTGTCAGGCTTTGACTCTTGAGAGCCTTTATTTCTTTCAGTAACTCACAACCCTCTCTTTATTTGCAAAAAGCAATTCTTGCCACTGCTCAGAGTTTTGCTGTCCACAGGGCTTTACTAAAGTGCCAACAATGTTATAGCCACCCCTCCTCTGATATGTTTCACACCCATAGATCTAAATAAGGTATTTTGATGATTGATAAATCTTTGTCATCATTCAGTAGCTGGAGGTGTGAAATTAATCAGAGTTTAGCATAGCTAGACACACAAACTTTCACAGTACCAGCATTTGTCATAAGCGCTTAAGCTCTCCCTCGTGGTTTTTATCAGTCAGTCTCTTTTACACTGGGACCTCTGCTGTGATTAATGGCAAGTCCTATTGGCGTCACCCACAAGCACACCCCCAGAAAGGACTATGTATAACATACTAGGTCCACCATGCAGACTTAAATTTCTTCTCTTGTTCCGTACATGGTTAACAAGTAGAACAAAACTTTATGCTTTTACCCTAAATCTTATTAGGACAAAACATTGAGGAGGCAGTTTTTTAAGAGCTCCCCTTTGAAAACCTGTAACCCTACACACACATTCTCTCTACAGTGCTACATAGCAAAATACCCTTAAAGATGTGTAAACTTTTACTTATAGAGCTGTGAATGTTAGAAGTGAAACGGTTGCTGTTTTTTTTTTTATGGAGTCTTTTCCACTCTAAGATGATTGCAAATATGTGGGAATCACGCCGTGTCTGCACCAGCATTACATGATAATAATTGGAAAGAGGATCCAAAGTAGGAGGAACCAGGATCTCCCAACAATGAATATATTAGTCTCCAAAAACTATTTATAAAGGTTGCTACTTCAATGATATAGGTAACCACAGAGATGGAATGAAAAAACTTGTCAGATGTAGATGAAGGTAATTGTTATTTCAGAAGGACAAATTTCATTGACTACATTTCAAGCCTCAAATAATCATATAGATGAAAAGAACAAATAATAAACGTAGGGACTGCATATATACGGAAATCAGATTACAAGTGTTATCAAATTGTACAGTATTCTACTCCACAACACATCATTGCATTACATAGTTTTGTTGGAATGGAACAGAACCTCAGTCAGATTTTTACTGCTAACTGTTGAGGGCATTTCCCCTCACATACTATTTTTTGTTACAACAAAACACACAGGAAGTATGGAATAATCTCCAAAAAGTGACAGACAGAGAAATGAAGAGCTGACATGGGTTCCTTTTTTACAAAAAGCATTTTTGGTTCCATCTGTGTCCCCCTTGGAGATTTTCCCTCTGTCACTGGGACAGTAAGTGAGAGAAATGTCTCTAACGGAGCCCCATAGGAGCCCCATACTCCCGGATAGGAGTGAAGACTCAATAGCAGTTCTAATCCTTTTCAACTGTATCTAAAACTAAGAGAAATAAAAAGCTTTGGCTGGACATATGATCTAACTAAAATTAAGCACTGCTCAGTTAAAGTGTATGTAAACCCTAAGGGCCTGTGTTGGGCTTTGGACTGTCAATAGCACCAATCTGACATCAGTTTGAGATGCTTCTGAGATTATTCAGAATTAATTGACAGATGCATGTGACCTGCAGTTGACCTCCTACTGACCTGCTCCAAGTGGGTTTTGTATTACCATAGACTTGCATAAATGCTGAGGCATCTAAAAGTCCATCGACACAGGCCATAAATCTACATTCCAGTACGTTTGGCAAGCAAGTTGTTTTTGTGAACCTGTTGTAAAATTTCTTGTCTGGAGATCCCGCCAGTAACAGCACTTCCTGTCGAAGGTTGGCAACACTTAGGGGCTGATTTTTAAAAGCTTCTCCCAGCATATAGCTGACCAAACACCCTTTGCATAGAATTACAGATGCAAGAAGGAGCTAAGGAGCATAGGAAACTTATATGCTCCTCTAGTTGCAACTAGCGGCTGTAATTCCATGTGAACAACATTATATATAGACCCCTAACACACTGCCTCGCAGTTAGCAGCAGCGTTGTATGCCTGCCATGGGGCAACACTGAGAACCCTCCTCCCTTGGCTGTGTGATTGTACAGTGTTGACCCTGTTGAAGGACATCTCATGTACTGGAAGGATTAACAGGTAATTTTCAATAGTAAAAAAAATAGAACATTTATGGTAACAAAAGCAGTTTTTTTTCTGGTCCTTTGTTCTCTCAGTGTAAGTGCTACTTTTTTAAATGACCACAGTTCTGCTTTAAGGACTTCTTCCATTTCGGACAGCATGGGGTTTTTATACCTTATGCCTCTGTGCATCATAAATACAGTATACTTCACACCCCCCCAC
>NW_017308558.1:92242-111901 GCF_000935625.1 Nanorana parkeri
CCCCCCATGAGCAAAGTATCTGCAATAATGACAACAATAATTCTTAGTAAACATACTCAGCGAGATTGACATAAAGACTTTCACTTCAAGATTACGGTTAAAACAGGCATACCGCTGTGTGCAGCGAACCGTTCTCACAGCAGCATGTTAACATATGACAACAGCTTAGAAAAAGTCATGTCACTGGAAATACTGTAAATTAAACTGACAATTTTGATGAAATCATGTTTGGCTTGTTCTCCTGAACACATACTGTAAGTAAAGGTCTTCATTTTAAATTAAGCATTGAGTGATTTACTTTTCGAATGGCACACTTCAAAATTACCTCAACACCAATCAAATACTGTAACACACAAACATGATTTGTTAATGCCTTTACATAGTATGTGAAATGCAATAAGCTTCACGTACAACAGCACTGATTACTTAAAGGAGAACTATGAGATGAGTGATTTCCACTCACCTCATAGTTCTAAACCGACCTGTGACAATGAGACTGTCACAGGTCGGCTCAGTAGATCGGGAGGTGAGGGAACACATACCGGGTTCCCTCACCTCTCGATCCTGTCACGGCTCTCTGCCGTGACAGGGGGAGGGGCTGGATTCCCCTCTCCCCGCTCCGATCTGCCAGCGCTGACTGGCGGAACGGACGGGGGAGGGGGCGGGTACAGCTGGCTCTGCTTCTAGATAGGCAGAGCCAGCTGTCACTCACGCAGCTGGGCGGATCCCGTCATCTACGTCGAGATCCGCTCCAGGTGCGGCGTCTCAATATTCCGCGAGCTGTAGCTCGCGGTATACTGAGCTTAGGGTAAGGGGAGGACGCTAGTTTGTGTCCTCCCGTTACCCTAAGGAGAACTATGGGGAAAAACACTTGCCAGTGGATTTGTATTTCTGTCTATTCATTCCTGAATTTGTCAAGTTCGTTTGTATGTCTTTCTATTGTTCTTTCTGCATGCTGTGTGCTTTTACATTTGTTGTCACGGCAATTCACATGTGTCAAGGTCATGGATATTGTGCAAGCTTTAGTTGTCATGTTCAAGTGTGTGTCTTTCTTTTGTTCTTTCTGCATGTTGTGCATTCTTACATTCGTTGTCACGGCATTTCACTTGTGTCGATATCAGTTTATTTATACACACACATGGAGGGCCATTCGCTTCATACTATATCTTACGTTTTCTTACAATTTGTTACATGACCTGACAAGTCCTTCGGGTTGCATTGGCCTGAGACTGTCGTTCATAATTGCTTGGGTTCACAGGTTGCTTTGGCCGTTGCTTAGGACTAGACCTGTCTTTCTAGTCCGTGTGAGCATGGATTACGTTGGATAATTGGCCTATTCAGCCCATAATAAGACTCTTGCCTCACAGTCTGCCCCTGCACATACACCGGTCACAGGAAAAAAAAAAATATATATATATCAGAAAATCAGCTTCGTCTCTCCACGTATGTTAACAGATTGCAGGTTATTGTTGCTAACTCCGAGTGTGTCTTATTTTTCCTCAGCCTCCGGACTAAGTTATGTCTCAGGTTTATGATAGTGAGTATCTGGCATCTCTCTTGGCCAGTCCTCCCAGAGGTTCATGGAAGCGCCCCGTCGATCAGATCTTGGACAATTCTGAAACTTGGGGGTCTATTCACGAAGCTGCCGAAGGATCTGGCCGTAGCTTCGGCCGATCCTTCGGCTAGCTTCGGCCCCAGGACCCCTTCGGTTCAGTAGCCCGTACAGCCCAGCTGCCCTCGGCAGCTTCGTGAATAGACCCCTTATTGTTTGGCTGCAATGCAGGGGCATTCCCTTCTCGGCTACAGCTAGGAAGGCAGAGCTATTTAAAATACTTTTTCCCCCCAGTTCGACCATTACTAGTTCAGAGCAGGTCTCTTCGCAAACCAAACGCTTGCTACATCTTTATCAGATTGATAGAGCTCTCAATACTATTACCTTTTCGTTTCACGACTTACAACAGAGAACGGAAACTTTTGAAAGTCGTTCCACAGCCAATCCAGTACAGGATTCAGACATCACTGTCAGTGGTGTTCCAGGCACATCTAGTGGTCATCTTCCTTTGCTGGCAGATACAGTTGCTTTACCACCAACAGTTGCACCAGCTAATTTTGTGCCCTCCAATCTCAGGAAGGATATCCTCAAAGGGATGGACGTTAATCTCGCTTCACTTCTCATAGCAGCCCATGAAGTTACAGAGAACAAGTCCTATGCATGTTGTGATGTCTCTTAGCATCTCTGAGTTTGTGTTAGCTTTTGGGGTCTACAGGGAGTTCATTTGTTCAGTCAGTCCTTCCAGGAGAGAAGAATTTGACTTGTATTTACATTTAGTGGTGGACTTAGGGCTCAAATATGGAGCAACAGCATTCTACGAGTATCACAGGGCATTCTCGGCCAAAGCCACCCTTGTCTTGTCTCAATTTCAGTTTGTCACAGACTGGCGGAGGATTGACATGGAACTGTTTTGCCAACATTTCTCAGGGCTCAAATCCCCTGTTTGCGCCTTGTGTCAATCTTCTGCTCATACCTCCAATTGGTGTCCCACCTTTGCCTCCACATATTTTAGTTTTCAGAAGTCTGGGATTGGGTTGTTGCCCACTCAGTCCTTCTAACACAGTGCAATTCGACAAACTGGGCAGGGCTATTCACTATCTGGGGAAAGCCCAGATTTGTAATAACTATAATTATAAAACATGTAATTATGGACAGTTCTGGTTATTACAGGTTTGTGCTGCATGTTACAGGGCTCATCCTAAGTTGGCCTGAACTCTGAAGTAAAATTCCTTATGACTAAGCCGGGTTAATGTTCCATTTCTGTCCATTTGTTTAGAGAAATATCCATCCATGACATTCAAGAAGTTTCTGACAGAAGGTTTCACGTCAGGGTTTCATACAGGTTTAATCCCTCTGCCTCAATCATATTATAAATGTCCCAATTTGAGATCAGCCTCATTGGATCTGAACACAGTTGATTCCCTCATTAACAGTGAGCTTGAGAAAGGTTGAATTATTGGCCATTTTCTGAGCTTCCCTTTTGTAAGCGTGGGATTTCAGCAGGCGACGGCACATCAATGTCTATGTGAGGCGCAGCTGCGCTCCACGCTGGACCACGGCGGCGCCGAGAACGACGTGCGGCTCCTCCCACCCGCACTTCCGCATTGTGGTTAAAAGCCGGGTCGGGGGAGTTACACGGCGTTCCTCTATTTTGGAGTGTGCGTCTGCATCTCCTGAACCCCGAGACTCACTGACTCCATGAGCCCCATCTTTGGACAGGATCCTGCCAAGAAGTCTCCACTTTTAGTTTAACCCTATAGTGGGCTCACATATAGAGAAGTTAACAGTGTCTGTTTATACTGTGCCTAGTAAATCACTGCCGTTTCAGTTACTTTGCCTATATTACCCTTAAGCAAAACAGACGGGAGTATGAAGTAATACCTTCCCTGTGTACTCTCCTGGGAACTAGGAATAATTCATTTCTTTAGTTGGCAAATGATGTCCGAAACTCCAAACTCTCCGTTCTGAGACCTAGAGTGACGCCTGGCGTTCAGTACTGACTGCCTTAATTAAACCGGGAGACAATCCTCCATCTGAGTCCCTCTCCGCAGCTGTGGTTCACTCTCGTGCATACAGTAGGTGCTGACACCTTTTAGGTTTGGCGAGTCAGTCCTATTGGCTTGGTTTGTGGCAAATTTTCAAATAAATCTAATTTAATTTATGATTTCTCCATCCCTCATTCATCCCATGGGCCAAGTTTGAATCCTTTAATCCCATCTAAAAAGTTTTCTCAAGTATTCTTTTGTTGATAAAGCCATATAGTACATCGTTCAGTCAGGTAAATATTATTGGTTTTCTAAGGCTGATATATGTAATGCCTTAAAACATTTACCTATCAAACAATCTCTCTTGCAGTGGCATGGCATTCTTTGGAGGGACAAGTATTATTTTGCCATCAAATTAACTTTTGTGTCTAAAAGCAGCCCATGTTATTTGATGCGTTTGCATAGGCTCTCAATTGGATATTGACAAATTATGCTCATGTCAGAGAGTGATTCATTATTTGGATGATTTCCTCCTCATCGAATCACCTTCTGAAGCCTCTTGGGAACTTCAGGTTTTGTTGTCAATTTTCTCAGCCCTTGAGGTTCCAGTGGCTTCTAATAAGGTAGAAGGTCCTGCCAAAGTCATTACCTTCTTGGGTATTAACCTTGACACCGCTTTAGAGCAAGCCAGACTCCTGCTTGATAAGCTGAATAAAATTTGTTCCAAAAGAGATCTGCAATCTATCCTGAGCATACTTAACTTTGCGATGAGAATCATCCCGCAGGGTAGGTATTTAATTTCCAGATTGCTAGCCCTCTTGCCATCTGCCCCTGACCCTGCCCCTGAATCTAAGGTCTTGATGGTGCTGCTTGTGCAGACCTGGTTATGTGAGATGAGTTTCTTCGCCACTGGAATGTAATTTCCCTGTTTATTCCACAAGCTTCCACAGCCTCACCTCATGTAGTTATGGATGTGGCTGCCTCATCTGGTTTCGCAGGCATTTTTGGCTCACACTGGTTCGCTAGTGCCTGGCCACAGGAGGTATTGTTGTTGCCTTCTTTTTCCGAAACATAAGCTCTATTTGAGAAATACCCTATTGCTTTGGCAGCTGATGTGTGAGGCGCCCTGTGGTCAGATGTAATGGTGGTCTTTCATACAGATAATTTAGCCACAGCAGAGATCATCAACAAAGGCAAATCCAAGTCCCTCCTCATCATGTTCTTTTTGCATAAGCTAGTCTGGCTGTCTTTACAATATAAGTTTAATATTTCCTGTGTTATGTTCCTGGTGTTCTCAATGTGGCTGCCAACACTCTGTCCAGATTCAATTTTCATATTTTCTTTCAACAGAAGCCCAACGTAGACCTTGTTGCTACTCCATTTCCTCCTTATTCACAGTTCATCTTGGATTGAGTGAACATCAAGCTAATGCAACCAGATTTATTAACAAGTTACTCTCTAGGAATGGAAAAACAGAGTTATACCCAGAGTCCAAACCCAATATTTAGTCATTAACCCTATTCACGGGTGAAAATGACTTAAACTATCGGCTTTCAAACGACCCTCTACTGTGTATAACTATACAAAAAAAGGAAGATCTGATCAAGGAGGATCAGAACAAGGCAGTGCAATGAGGATCGGAATGCCGAATTGAGTATAAAAATATATAGTTTATTTAAATGCAGTAAGAAATGGTGGGTCACTACACAAAACACCTACTAACTATCACCAGATGACCCTGCTCCAGACTGTAATCAATACACTCATTCGAATACCATGCACACTGAGGCCAGCTGCTCAATCTTGTGGTACCGGTACCCACCATTTCTTACTGCATTTAAATAAACTATTTTTATACTCAATTCGGCATTCCGATCCTCATTGCACTGCCTTGTTCTGATCCTCCTTGATCAGATCTTCCTTTTTTTGTATACTCTCTAGGAATACCTGTAAGGCATACGGCTCGGCTCGGAAACTGCTCTGGACATTTCAGGTCTTATTTCCTTTCAGGGATCTTTGGGATGTTAATCATATTTTGGCATTTATCTCTTATTGTCATTTTGACTTGAGACAGTCGCACAACACTATTGGGCTATATTTGGCAGGAATACAGCATTTCATGTCCTTGCAGTTTCCAAATAGACTTTCAATATTCTCTGCGCATCCTGTAAGAACTATTTTGAAAGGAATTCAAAAGTCTCAACTAGTGTGTCCAGTTATTTGGCTGCCTATTAGAAGTGTTCTGTCGTATGTCGTGCATGCTCGACGGATATTCTTTTGGGTTGCTTGGTATTAAAGGCTGCTGTATACATAACTTTTTACGGGTTCCTTAGACCTAGTGAAAATACATGCTCCAACGATAATTTAGTCATCCTTCATAGGAAACATCTGATTTGTTTTCCAGAATTTGATGTCCTGCAACTGTAACAGTGCAAGACCAGTCAAATGGAGCAAACCATAGAAATTAAACTGTTTACCTCCCATAATCCATGGTGCCCAGTGTCTGTGTTAGATATGCTCCAGCGTACCCTGACTGATGAATCTCTGAACAGTCCTCTGTTGCCTTTCCCTTCGGCTCCTCTTACATCTACTCTGTTAATCGAGCATGTCCACATACTACCTTCTAAACTGGGGTATAATCCCAAGATTGTATAATCCCAAGATGTAGTCAGTGGAGGGATTGGCAGAGAGAGCATCATGTCTGGAAAAGGGTTTAAACTTCTGTGAAATTTCTGTTGCTCTTTGTATTCTATTGGGGAGAAAGAATGTTTATTTTTTGACCTCCAAGGTAGTAAGATAAGTCCCTGGGACGCATACAGCAACAGCATACAGCAACAAAAGCAACAGCATACAGCAACAAAAGCATTTTTACTAGTAGAGGGTACATATTACCCCTGGTTACTTATTCCCAAAGAAAGTAAATAAACAGACACACAGACACCTTAGAAAAAGTCCTTTATTAAAAATAATAATGTCCCACGATGTTGAACCAATACCAATAACATCACAATGAATCACAATGAATGATGCCCTGCTGACACAAACAGGGCAACCCATGCAAGATGATCATCCTCTACCAGAAATAACATTTCCTGAGCCAGATTCTAAATTTCAATAAATCGGCCGATGAAGCTGGCTGACACCATTGTTGCCATCTGGGATTGGATAATGAAGTAACAAGATGTCACTAGCACACCGAAAGTATATGTAAAAGCAAACATCCTTTATGGACGTATATTGTCACATAAATGACAATGTTTTCTCGCCACTCAGGTTCTCCATCAGGCTCAGTATGACTCAGCCTTCAACATGCTGAGCCTGATGTAAGAACCATATATGGCCCCCAAACGTTGCCATCTATGTGACAATATGCTTCAATAAAGGACATTTGCTTTGGCATATCTTCAGTGTGCTGGTGACATCTTGTTACTTTTGATTTGAGCGGCACCATCCACAGTCATTTTAGCACCCAACCTAAGGGGTTTTTCAGCAAGGAGTGCAGTGGGATACCTTTTGGACTGGGACTGGATAATGACACAACCAGGGATGTTCACCACCTTCTTTACAATGTAAAACAAGCCAGCAGGCAGTGGGATAATTTACTAGGGTGCTGGTTGCCACCTGCATCATAACAACCAATCCTGCTTTGTGGCTCCAGCCACCTGTGCCCTAGCAACCAATGTGCAGACAGCTGCAGCAGCTTGACGTGTAATGGCCATGTATGGCTATTTAATTTGACCACTTGGGGAACTGTGAACAGATCCGGGTAAAACTCATGGTCGACCCAAACCTGAAGTACATCCCTACTTAGTTGCTGCCAGTACAAATAATGAAATAAGAGCTGTTTGTCTGCTGTTATAAAGAATGATCAGGACATTTCCACTAGTATTTTGTGCCCACGTTGATAGGCATTTATCTTCAGTTTTGAGACCTTTCTCACTGACAGTGACTACTTCTCATATCGCTTCTCATTAATATCAATCAAATTTGTTTTATGTTTTCAAACCTTACTGAAATATGACATGTTTCTGCAAGGATAGTTAGGTGTCTAGCTGCTGAAAAGGTTAATAGCCTTTGCAGGCAGTGTACTTTGCTTACTAATTATTTGAAGCCACAAATTATGAGATACCTAGCTATTTCATGATTTTATTTTACTACTGTTTTAGTTACATTGGGTAAATAAAGGTCAGTCAGAACATGCCATTTCCAGTGGAATGCAAAATGCTCTCTGATAAGATCCCATTTTGAGACATGTTCAGTTTTTTTGGTACACGGTTTTAATTTAAGAAAAAGACTGTTTCTTTTTTATTATAAGCTGACAAATGCATTAACATGTAAACAAAAATGTAAATGTTTACATGTTTTATTTTATTTACTCACTCATGTTTTAACTATTTAAAAAAAAATGTTTTAATACTGTACCCTAACTAGAGTATCAAACTTATGGCACTGTAGATGAACACTGCAGCTTAAAGGTGGCAGCATTCATCTGCAGGCTAAGGGCTTCATTCTTCTCAATAACACCTCCAGTCTGCATGTGATCACTGTCAGAGCTGACATGGTGGTCACATGATTGGGAACCATGTTGACTTGTCACCAGTAGAAACCCCAGCTGTCAGTGACATCCACATTAAGAGCCACCAGCTGCACTGAGTTTTAGTTGGTGGCTTCGAAGGGGGAGAACATTTATAAATGTATCCCCTTCATGGGGCTTCATGCTGGGGAACATTTATACACAGATGATGAGCAAGAAGGGGTTATTAGAGGAGTAATTTAAATACACTATATTTGATAGCAGAATTAAGTAGTCAACACTGAAAATGTTGGAAAGATGATGTAAATCATAATAGAACACCCTGCACAACAGGCTTATCATAGTAAAGTAATCCTATCGCCACAGGGACACATGTAAAAGAAGCCTGGGCTGTAACAGAATAGCATGTATTACATAGATACCTACTGGCTGCCCATGTATTGAATATAACTGCTTGACAGATCTCGGCCACAGCAGGTATTTGAAACTTCCGTGTGTGTAGAATACCTGCTCTCCTCACCATGCACTGTGTTGCTTCTATGTGCACTTATGCTGACGGTGCCATACCAGTCGACATGAGGAATTAAAGTGTGCTCTGGGAGTAGCAGGTATTCTTTACATCCTGAAGTGTTGCATACCTGCAGCTGCTTGTCTGCATCAGTTGGGGAGCAGCAAGGCAGTGGGGTTTGAAAACACGGGCTGCTGGAAAGATAAGTACACACGCTATTCTTTTAAAGTCCAGATTTATTTTAAAATTAACCCTGCTGTCATAGTCACTTTAATGCCACAATGAAGGTAAATGATTCATGCCTTGGAATGTGTTGGAAAAATAATCCTACTATGAAATAAAGCATTGATGAACCAGAAACTTGCTGACCTATTTTGTCTATTGAAGGTGTTCAACTCCTGGTTTGAATTTAGGGGTCTATTCACAAAGCTGCCGAAGGATCTGGCCGTAGCTTCGGCCGATCCTTCGGCTAGATCTTCCTGTTTTCGTGGTTTATTTTCTTTAATTTATATACTGAATAAAACGTTCAGGATTTTTGCAAGTGAGATACCCACATACTTACTCCTGTTTTATTGCTTTAATACCATTTGAGTCACTGACACAGATAGATTAGGAAATAAGAGTTAACTTACACTTCCTGTGGTCCAGCTTGGACCTTTGTGTGGCCTTCAGATTGGCACAACAACAGTGCGTAGAGAGCTTTATGGAATGAAGCAGCTGGATCCAAGCCTTACATCAAAAAGTGCAATGCAAAGTGTTGGGTGCAGAGGTGTAAAGCACGCCACCACTGCACGCTAGAGAAGTGGAGACATGTTCTCTGGAGTGACTAATCACGCTTCTCTGTCTGGCAATCCGATAGATTTGGCGGTTGCCAGTAGAACGGTACCTGCCTGACTGCCTTGTGCCAAGTGTAAAGTTTTGTGGAGGGGGGGTTATGGTATGGGGTTGTTTTTCCAGGGGTTGGGCTTTGCCCCTTAGTTCCAGTGAAGGGAACTCTTAAGGCATCTGCATACCAACAGCGCCGGATTTACTCTCTCTGCTGCCCCAATGCCAGGTTCCTCAAAGTGCCCCCCTGTATGCAGGCTGTATACAAGTGACCTCGGCAACATCGCCAAGATCACATGTACAAAACAAGCGGCGGCTTCCCCACTGTACATTTAGCCCTGCTTGCCCCAAGCAGGGCTAAATGTAGAAAACCACTACCCACTCGGCGCCCTAAGCTGCATGTCCCTGGCATCAGGAGATAGAAATTCCACAACCCTGCTGCCCCTCTACTCCCTGCTGCCCGAGGTCGGATCTCAGTTGGCCTTGTGGGAAATCCGGCCCTGCATACCAAGAACTTTTGGACAATTTCATGCTCCCAACTTTGTGGGAACAGTTTGGTGATGGCCCCTTCCTGTTCCAACATGACTGCACACCAGTGCACAAAGCAAGGTCCATAAAGACATGGATGAGTGAGTTTGGGGTGGGGGAACTTGACTGGCCTGCATAGAGTCCTGACCTCAACCCGATAGAACACCTTTGGGATGAATTAGAGCGGAGACCGCGAGCCAGGCCTTCTTGTCCTACATCAGTATCTGACCTCACAAATTGCGCTTCTGGAACAATTGTCAAACATTCCCATAGACGCACTCCTAAACCCTGTGGACGCCTTCCCAGAAGAGTTGAAGCTGTTATAGCGGCAAAGAGTGGGCCAACTCAATATTGAACCCTAGGGACTAAGACTGGGATGCCATTAAATTTAATGTACGTGTAAAGGCAGACGTCCCAATACATATAGTCCCAATAGTGTAGGGCACTATATTAGGCTGGGGCAGGAACAAGTCTAGTTGTACTACTTAACTGCAGTAGAGAAAAGTCAAGACACATTATGGAAAACTCTTGTATATGTAGATGAACTGTGTATTTATTATTATGACAGGAATTTATGTAGTGCCGCCAATTTACTTAGCGCACATTCACATCAGTCCCTGCCCTCAAGGAGTTTACAACCTAAGGTCCCTATCTCACATGCATACATACAGGCCAGTAGAGACCAGAACCAGTTAGCCTACTAGCATGTCTTTAGAGTGTGGGAGGAAAGCAGGGTATCCGGTGCAAACCAACGCAAGCACAGGGAGAACATGCAAACTCCTTGCAGATAGTGACGTGGCTGCAATACGAACCAGGGACCCTCAGTTTTACAGTTTGCCTTTTTAGATAACGCCTAAAAAAGTTATTTTGCGATGGTTCTTCATCACATCAGACCCTAACTTAAATATTTGTTCCACTTAAGATGAAATACAATATCTAAATGTATTAAAACTACTTTTATATTTAGAGACATATACTTTGTTTCTTTTTTCTTTCCATGGAATTTTTCAACACACAAGAGGGAAATGCACTTAGGATTGAGACATTAATTGTGCTGTCTCTTTGAATTGATTGCAGTGAAAGCAAAATCTATCACTGTCCACAAAAATAGTGACCGGGGGATGATAGAAAGAAAAAATCCTAAACTGTCCATTTTGGAGATGAAATGTCAAGTTGTGTGCATCCAGTGGCAGATTAGAGAGGGACAGAGGAAAGAAAGACACACTCTTCAACACACTGGAGACCTCTGTGTACAGGAAATCAATGAAGGCTTATCAGTCTGGAGCAGAAATTTACCAATTAAACACTTCCCTGCCTTCTACAGCCAATGGACTTTATTTTAACCTGAAGATCTTTCCTATATGTCTGTTTTGTATGTCTTCTTAAATGAGCTTTGTAATGTATATAAGTCACTTAAAAGTGAGTTGATTTTGTTGTGAATGAAAGATATGTATTATAAAGATAGGAGGAAGATTTAAGAAATTGCATTGCAAAAGTGGAATGTATCCTGATTTGAAGTCCATTTTATTTTCAGTTAAAGTAGTATGAAAACCCTCAAACTTTTTTTTTCAATAATGAATCCAGATCAAACTATTGTACTTTGCCTTGCACAGTATTTCTTTATAGGTTTGCTCAAGTATCTACAGTCATCATCTTTTAGAAGAGCTGACTCCAACTCCCTCTGCTCAACTTCCCTGAACTTTCTCTCCAGAACAAGATCACATGGAACAGCACAGTCTTCAGCAGCTGTGCATTTACCAGCTTGGAGAAGGAGGAAGGAAAGTGAGAGAAGCAGGGAAGTAGTTTGCCTTGCTGTGGCCATGTTTGCAGAGACACACAAGGGTGACTCCATAGGATCCTGCAAGGGAAAGAAGCTACCCTAAAACAGGATATCAGAGCCACTGCTGAGGCCACCAGATGATTCTGCAGGAAACAAACTTTTAATTATCAAGGAGCAGCATACATTGGAAGTGATTTTACCATAATTTAAAATAGCTTAAATGAGAAGTATTGGGAGAGTAAAATGTACTTTTGCCAATATTTAAAGCAAGCATGTGGAACTGAGCGACCACAAACTGCTGATCGCTCAGCTCACGATCTTCTCCCTGCAGAGAGAGGTGACTTTCAGTCATCACTCCCTGTAGGGATTCCCCCCTCCCCTCTCTATTCCTCCAGTAGTTATTGGAGGGATAGCTTAAAGAGAAAGAGCCAGCTGTCAATCAGGCAGCAGGATGAATCCTGACAGTATTATCAGGGTCCTTCCCAGCTGCAGCGTGGCTGGGCACTGTCAGCAAATGGCTGAGTTTGGATCACAGGAGTACATTAGTAAATGTACTTCTGTGATCCAAAAGAGAACTAAAGCCAAAACAAAAGGTTTGGCTTTAGTTCTCTCTTTTAAAATCCATTTGACTTTAATATTTAAGGTGTATATAACTCTCATATATAACTGATCTTATATATAATACCTAAATCTTAACAATAAACTTCTCTTATTTGCACCCTTTTGGTCTCTTAAATATACCAGTGTTTTGTTATAACTGTTCCTAGCTCTAACTAACTTATTTTAGTAAGCTGACAATTAGACATGTAAATTCCGCTTCATTCCGAAATTCCGAATTCCAATGCGTCTGAATGCAAACGAATCCTAATGTCCCTTTCACAAAAATTTGGATCTGTCTGAATTTCATTAAAAACTAAACTAAATTGGACATGTGACTGTTCTCTGTCCAATCTGATGGGTTTTGGCATTACAGGCACAGGTCATGGGGGTTGCATTACAGGCACGGTCATGTGATTTCCTGTTGTGGACCTTTCTGTAATGAAAATTCAGACGGATACGAAATCCGAATAATGAACCAAGTTTTGGATCCTAAATCCAAGCAATAAACCAAATCGGATTCCGCAAAACTAAAAATGAAAGAAATAGAAATGTGAATAAATATGAAAGATTTTTTTTTGCGGGGTTACATGTCTACTGACAATTCTGCACTGACATCTCAAATAATAGTATGAGCCCTGCTTGCATTTGCTGTTAACTACAGAGAAGGTAAGAGGATTGGGAAGTGTTCAGTTGTCACAACACACTTTGTGTCCTAGGATAACAATGCTGCTCCCCCACAGACACAATACATCGAGTGAGTGCAGATGCAATACAGCGAGAGAGCACTGTCAGTCTAGGACAGGAAGTGTGTTTCTTTGTAAGATCAATAGGTGAAAAGAAAGGAACAAAAAACTGAAAACATGAATGCAGCTAACACATTTAGTGCTCGTTCACACCAGATGCAATGCGTTCCGGCCCGATTCTGGCCAGAACGCACTGCATCGCTTTGCGGCCGGCTCACTTTTTTGTGGGGCAGGAGGGGGCGTGGCAGGCCATTGAAGTGAATGGCACCATAGCCACGCCCTCTGGCCACAATGCAATTGACCGCACGGGATCGCAAGGCATATTATGCCTGCGGTCCGGTGCAATCAAAATAGTGCTTGCAGGATTTTGATCACACCGGACCAGACTGCAGGCATAATGTGCCTTGCGATCCCGTGCGGCAGATCGCATTGCGCCCGGGGACATGGCTACGGGGCAGTGCGTTCTGGCCAGAATTGGGCCGGAACGCACTGCATCTGATGTAAATGAGGCCTTAAGGACTGGTAAACTGCAATAGTAATATAACAATTTTCTCTTAGGTTTAGATATGCTTTAAAAATCATCAAACTTACAAAAATGTAGTGGTGACATTCTGTGACATTCTGTGCAGAAGTCTGTTTTTTGTTGTAATTGTTAAATGAGTCCAATAATGGGTTTTGGGTGCGGTACATTGGCAGCGCTTTATTTACCATAATGGAACTCATGGGCCAGTGATTGGTCTCTTCTATTCACCTCTGGTCATGTCTGGATTTATTCAGCAAGGAAGCCAGAGAGAAAGTGGTGCAAGGTGGTGCATCATTGAACAACGCACCTAGGACAGGATAAAGTCCACATATAGCTTCAGTTATTGGGGAACATAAAGTATGGTAGGTTTTACTACTGATATTACTCCTTGCTTCTTCTTAGCACTTTTGCCTCTAGTCCATTCTTCTCTATGTGCCCAGATTTACCAGTTGAAGTAGACAGCATTCTATAAGAATGTGTGCTAAAAATGGGAAGTGCACATGGCTGTGTCAATATACTGTATATACAAAAAGGGGCAACCTTGGCCCACTATTATATTTAACACTAGGAACCCATTCACACCTCTATTTTAAGGTGCATGTGTTTTCTATTAAAGTCAATAAAAACATGTAAAAATGTAAATGCACGTTGTTGTGTGTTTACAATTTTTTTTCAGTGCATTCCAATGCTGCCCAACATGTCATAATAATGTACATTGTAAACCGGATGACAATAGAAAGGCAAGAGATATTATTTTTGTGAAGAAGACTAATATTTTTTTCTCAAATTTCTATTTGTTATGTTGTCTGTTAGCTAACAAATAAAACCAACACAATTGAAATTTCCTGCGGTAAGTGGAAGTACTAGAAAAGCAAGGAAAACTTTCTGAAGCCTAAATTGAACATGATCTTTCCTCACCAGAATAAAAAAGATAAAAAAATTTTTTTTTAAATATGTAAAAAAAATATGTCTTATTCATAGTTTCTAAAAAGAAAATGCCCCTATGATTTGCAGTGTTGGGCCCTCTAGTTTAATGATTGGGCCAAACCCCCTTGCATTTTCAAACAGAACATGGAAATTCAAAGTTTTAAAATGGAAAGTTTATTTGTAATGTCATGCAGAAATGGTGTCAAAATATTCTTGGTAACATGGAGTTAAGGAAAAGGATCATCTGGAATGTGTGAAGCATGGGGCTTTAGCATAGAACTATTGAAAGCTATAACAAGTATTGCTGAGCTATATTTAGACTGCTGCTTTGCAGGCTGGCTGAAGTTGCTAAGGATTTTTCTGTCATTTGCTTGTTTACTCAGTGACACACATTTTTATTCTACCTAATTGGCCCTTCGGCCCCTGTTGCTCCTGCTTGTCAGGATTCCTGATGTGGGTTCGCAGTCCATGCAGGCAGTATAGTGAAGGACACTCAGCACCACCTGCAGAATGCATGAAGAATCTTGGCCAAGGCACAGACTCTGGAAATAGTGTTTTTCCTAAACCCCTGGTGGTGAGGATGAACTTGTGTGACAGACATTCATAGACCTCATAATGGCCTTTAAGCAGTTGTAAGACAGAATGGTAGTTGGGGATCAGCTTAGAATCAGTACATAGGCATTTAGACACAATGAGGAATTAGAGGTGGTCAGGACAGGGAGTTGTCACAGATTGTAGTCAGGTAGAAGACCAAGGCTGGCACTAGAGGACCAAATCAACTACAGGAGTGATACCAAAGTCAGTAACATAAAGCCCAATAATACTCGGCAGCAGGACCCCACTAAGTTCAGACAAAAGCTGACTGCGTGGCACTAAACATAAAACAGCACACATGCGCAGACACCCTTGTGGGCTCTAGTCCCATCAAAAGTTGGGTGTCTCACACATCTTATGACCCCCAGTTGCCTTCTGGACTTCTAAAGTGCAATACCGTGTTTTGTTCTGTAAGCCAGCAGTTGGCCACTCTGTGCAGCTTTTTGGATTTTTATATTGTAATACCTTTTTAGGCTAGTGCGGGCCATAGGTGGCCATACACTAAGGTGGCAATACACTATACAATTTCATTATACAATCTCCTTTTAGACCTACCAACCAATAGAATATGAGGGCCTGATTGGATATAAATATATAAAGGCTTGTTTTGGTTTGTCTTTATTAGTGATGGACAAACTTGCTCGGGTTTGATATGCAGATGCGTTCGGTGAACATGCTGAAAGGTTACCCAGTTTAAAATGCTAATGTGAACCCCAGTGAAGTCAATGGGAGGCAAATCTTGAAAATAGGCAAGGGATTGTCAAACAAAGGGCATGGGGAAATAGGCACTATCCTGAAGGACATGCACCGACTCAAACAATTACAAAAAATCTGTTTGGCTTGGAGCAACAATTTTATTAATGCTCAAAGAGCAGCATTAAAAAAATGCACAATTCCCCTAAATACCATGCTTAGAGGATGCCCTGAACCTGCCTGTGAGGGGGTGCATCTGGGTAATGTATACAACCTACTACAGTAAAACTGACATTTAACAAGAAAAAAAGTATGGGGATTGAATAAGCACCCTTTGAAGCACTTTGACATTTTTTTATGCATGATTGTCACTTTATGAACTTTTTGGAAGACTTGGGGAATTTACAAAGTTATTTATTTGAACAGTGTTTGTGCAATTCTATTGATTTATGTTTTATATGTATTGGATTAACATTTGTGTGTAAATATGTAAGGATGGGGTAGCCGTAATTGTTATATAGCGCAGTAGCATAAAAAAATGCTTCCTTCTGTTTGTAGACAAAGTGGCTGGAAATTCCCATTTTCTATTGCAGACCCTTATCCTAAACAAGAACAAATGGACAAGCGCACTGCCAGGGAATACAAACTAGTTGGAGAAAGGTATAGGTGCAGAGGATACAGTGTGCAAGCTCTATGAGAAACAGAGAGAGGAGCCCTGTGGTAAACAATGAAAAAAAACTGTGTATTGAGAGCGCTACTACTGTACAAAGCAATTAAAAAAACTCACATTTGGGATGTCATCAGAGGAAGGAGTTCCAGTAGAACCCCTGGAAGAGTACCGACAGGCTGAGCCCGGTGACCTGGTAGATTAGATGCCTGTAAGGACGTTGGCTGCAGTGGAGGGACAGCTGTCTCCTGCAAGGGCTCAGCTGGCCAGGCTGAGTCGTTGCGGCCAAGAACACTGTGTGTCCGAAGTGCTGTCTGCAGTCGGCTATGTGTCAGGTGGCTCGGGAGGCTGAGGGGCAATGTGGAAAGGAACGAACGCCGACAGGAGTAGTGAGATGGTGATGGGGCAGTAGAAAGTGATGTGTGTAGGGTTGGTAGCTATGCGTTTCGAGGTGGGGCCTCTTTGTCAAGCTCAGAACAAACGGGGAGAACGGAATTGCGGGAAAACTCTTGGGCTTTAAATCTGACAGCTGGGCGGAGTCAGCACCAATCACGCTTTCCTGATAGGTGGAACTGTAGTTGGGGAGGATGTGTTTTTTTCTCCCCAAATTCCATAACAGGCTTTTCAGGTCTGGTATGGATTGGAAAGGGAAACCTAATGCAAAAGAAAAACAAAATCTCTATAGGTTGAACTCAAACACTATGGGGGTGATTTACTAACCTAAACACACGCACGCACTAGGTGCGTGTGATTTTTACACAGCAAAACGTATTTATCAACCAAAAAGTCTCTAAAAGCATATTTCCACTAATGCCATATATGGAAAAATCATGCACATGATGCATATATAATGCTGCTTCACAGTTTAGACAAAAATGGTTAGCTCATGCATTTACATTCCTGCATTCATCAACGCAAGCAACACAATGTAGAGCTAATTTACACAACATCACCTTGCAATTCATGCAGGGCTTTGCACAACACACCTGCTGGGTGTGTACACACTACAAAGGTGTCTAGATTCCACCAATAGACCATGCTGGGAGGGAACACACTACAGAGGTGTATACTTGTTCGTGGCGTGTTTATAAGATTCTGGAAACCCCCTTTAAGAATAAAGGTGGTCCCAAATGCTGACACCCCCCTCATGTAAATGAATAAGGGGTATTAATAAAAAAAAGTGTGAATCACAACCAGACATTTTTCAAAGCTCACTCCTTTGATGGACTACAATCTTACATTTAGTTTACTAATTTGTATTGAGATTGTAGTTTATCATGGGACACAACACACACAGGGACCATAAGGAAGAAAACTATCCCCCCTCCAGAAGGAAGGACAGTGTCAGCAGGAATTCAGAGATGATTTGAGGTTCTGCAGTTGAGTGATGTAAACCTAAGATATATTTTTGTCAATAGCTAAGGTACTTGAATGTATTTTTAAGATTTAACTCCTGTGTTATTGTAAATAAGTTCCTAAATTCTGCCTAGATAACTTAGACTGGCTACTATGTTGGAGAAAATGGAGAATAAACCATTCAAGTTTATAGTAACTGCAGATTAAAAAAAAACATTTACAGTTATGTGTCTTCAGATTCAATACTGTCACTTCAGAATAGTATGCAATGTCATATGCTTCCATGGAGATAAATAGTGCCATGAATTATGCCTTGGGGCAAAATTCACAAAGTACATATATTGTATAGAATGTGTTACATAACATTTTTATTCAATGATAGGAAAAGCCTGAAAAGTGTAAACGATTATTTTAATTCCATTTTTTGCTGCTCTTGAAATTCTACTGCCTTGATTTTGCTTGTTACGGACATACTACTTTCATTGCTTTCACGTGCCCACTGCTATATTCTGAAGTCATGTTGCCCTAATCACTGTTTTACAGGGGCAACCATTTTTGTCTCTTTAAAAAGACGTGAAATAGTTGATGGGTACACACAAATTAATTACTATTCAACATCAAAACCTGCATTCCTTCTCTTTCAATACGGCTGCTGGATATGCCTATATGAGAGGAAAGTAGGTAGACAAGTCAAAGATAAACGTAGCCATACAACATGGCAAAAAGGAATGATTACAAGAAGGATTTGCACAAAGTACAAAGTATTTATTGTGTTTTTATCTGTTTGTATAGAGTGGACATTTATTTTTAATCTATCTATTAGACATGTGCGCCGGCAGAGCAGAGCTCGTACTGAGGTAAGGAGTTTTAGTTAGGAGAGATGGGGGAAGGACAGCTGGACTTCAAACTGCATTAAATCACCTCATACAGCGTCCAGCCGTCCTAGGTAGATGCGTGAATATGGGCAGCTCTAGAGCGAGGACGGCTGGACTCTGTATGAGGTGATTTAATGCAGTTTGAAGTCCAGCTGTCCTTCCCCCATCTCTCCAAACTGAAACTCCTTACCTCTGTACGAGCTCTGCATGGGAGAGAACATGCAGATTCAGAAGCCTGAGCTTTGCTGCTGTGATCTAATGATCACAATTGCTTTCCAGGCTTGAATGCAAATATAAAAGAAATGAATATTTTTTTACATTGTTAATTATGCATTTCTTTAATTTTTGCAAAAGGCGAACTTATTCTTTAAAATTCCTAACAGACCTAAAGGGTCTGGTATTAATTTTCGGGGGTACCGCACACTTTTAAAAAAAAATCAGGGTCCCTCCTAACATTCCTACCAGACCTAAAGGGTCTGATATGAATAGGGGAGGGGAACCAAATGCTGGGTTTTTTTTAAATTATTGTTTATTTTATTAGTTGAACACTTTTCTGCATTCCATGACAGCTGTCAGCTTCTTTGTTTACATTCGGGATACAGTCTGAATGTAGCAAAGAAGCTGAGAATGGTTACAGAATAACACACAGATCTCAGCTTCTTTCCTTGTTTATGTTCTATAATACAAATCTGATACTTTTAACTACTGTTAACATTCGGGATACATCTAGAATGTCAGCAAAGGGCAGAGAAGCGGAGAGCTGTAAAAGATACATAGGGGTCTATTCACAAAAGCTGCCAAGGGCAGCCGAGTGAATGACCGATCTGAAGTGAAATTAGCCGAACACTGTTCGGCTATTCACTTCAGGCTGGTACGGCTAATTTCAGCCGTACATCGGCTGAAATCAGCCGTACATCGGCTTGCTTCATGTGGCTTTGGGTCGGCCGAACATGCACAGCATGTTCGGCC
>NW_017308558.1:112227-124291 GCF_000935625.1 Nanorana parkeri
ATGGCCGGCCGCTCGGCCAGCTTCGGCTTTCAGCACAGCTCAGCAGAGCCGATGCATATGCGTTCGGCTCGGCTGAGTCGTTCGGCCATGATCGGGAGCTGTACGGGCTATTGTGAATAGCCCGTACAGCAGGCTCTCGGTTCGAATTAACCGATGGACTCCCGTAACCGAAGCTAGCCGAAGGATCGGCCGAAGCTATGGCTAGATCCTTCGGCAGCTTCGTGAATAGACCCCATAGTGTACATGGCACGTCTCCGTTTTGTTCTAAATTACATTTGTATGTATCCGAAAATGGTTATCAAACATTTGGATTGGTTATTTCTGTCATTTGCAGAAATTCATACGAATGTCAATTCTATCTATCTACTGGATCTATCTCACCCCTTGCAACATTCAACAATGCACCGGACAGTGCCTGACCAACCTATTGCTAGGCCCAAACACTATCACACAGGGACGGTCCTAGGCATATAGTATGAAAATACTAACTTTCACATAGTTGATACACAGAGAAATACTGGGGAACCCCAGAAGCACACCTAGGAAAATCACTCTTTTCTTGGGAGTACAATGCAGCACCATATGGTACATTTTTTTTTTTTTACAGCGGCAACTTTTTTAAACCACCCTTTTTACTATAAGCGTAAACATTTTACAATATTTTACAAGTTGATAATCCTTTTAGGTCTTTTGTTGTGTACCTGCATTTAAGATGTTTTGAAACACATTTGAAATGCAGGTCAGCAGATTCCCCCTCATTCCCATCACTTCAATGGTATATTATAGATGTCAGTTCTGAGGCTGTGTGTTTAATCCTTTGTTTGTTATCTTTCTCTGAACGCAGCATATTACTATTGGTGAAGCGTTTGCGCTGAAGGCAAAGCAGGCCAAAGCATCCTTTTGCATTTGAATGCATGTATTTAAACTGCAATGTGTTCAAATGTAAAGTCTACATTTGACAGCAATGGCCATGTGCACAAGCCCTTAATGAGGAACTCCAGGAATATAACAAGGTAACTGTTGCAGGGGGACTACCCCTGCACTGCAGGGGTAAACTGCTCATTTTAGTGTAGGGGCTGAAATAAAAAACATATACTCACCTGATCCTCAATCCTGCCTGGCTGCTAGATCAAAAACTGCAGCCTCTGCTTCCCCAAGCTCCGGCAGTCTGAGCCCGGCTGACGTCATCACATCTAATGCAGTCCATGCAGAGGAGGAGAGAGGTGAGCCCTCATGACCACAGGACCGAGGATCAGGTGAGTACATCTTCTGTATTCC
Organism: Nanorana parkeri; assembly: GCF_000935625.1. Lineage (NCBI taxonomy): Eukaryota > Metazoa > Chordata > Amphibia > Anura > Dicroglossidae > Nanorana > Nanorana parkeri. The sequence continues at coordinate 113,506 of NW_017308558.1, forward strand.
AGCCCCTAGAGAAAAATGAGCAGTAAACCCAGGCAGTGCAGGGGTAGTCCCACTGCAAGGTTAACTTTTTACTTACCCAGATTCCTTCTTTAAGAGACCTATGAGTAAAACACCATTAGGAGTTTATTTGAAAAAAACATGTCAGTATTTATAAACTTTAGGAGTCTTAATTATGTTTTACTTTGATTAATCTTAAGTTTAGAATTTGTGGAGTGTAGGAGATAAAATGCAGACAAAATATATTTGACATGTCATGCGCATCTGCGTGTTAATGCAAATACAAAATGAACGCCCCGCTAATCGAAGCTGCACTATAAAACATCTACTTTAAATTTTAGAGCTTGAACGACAATTAATATTTGTTGTAAATTGCAAAAATGTCATTATTTATGAACACTATAAACTAGTTATTCTCCACAAATACTAATTATCATGCATTAGATGATCAGTAGTTGGTAAGATCTCTGATAAATGGGTTCTGTATGCCATTATTCTAAACAGCTCGGAGGTATCGTAGCAACATGATTAGTAATTAATGACTGAATATTACAATATTAATAAGCCATGTCCAAGTAACTTGTCAATTCGTATGCGTGATTGATGCCACATCTCTAAAAGAAAGCTATTACTTTTATTGGTAACGGGCTCCATGTAAATAGATTCATGAGGGTTATTATGCAACTATATAGGGAATTATCTGATGAGAAAGCACATATGTAAATTAACTTTATGTCACACCATGGAAGACTTGCTAGATGGATCACATTTACATAGACACAACTTATCAGTAGGTAAGGTTATGGACATCTGCAAGTTTTATGCAGTCTTACTTAGCTTTTGTATGAATACAAACGACACGTCAGGGCTACATACAGTTGTCAGGTGCCAGTGATATGTTTTTTAATGTATGTTAGTCCATTTGAACTCATCCATGAATATCCCTTTTAATATTTGAAAGGGCCAATTAAATGCTGCCTGTTTTTGGTACAAGCCTTACCCCTTCAAGGGACTCAGATCTAGTACACCTTCTCTGTCCTAATTGTTGCCAGGCAAAACAGAAGTTGAACTGATATATCCCAATGGAGACACCATTTTAGACAAAAATTGCAAATTTTGGATTTTCCTTCACTTTTAATACATTTCCTTGCACTTCCTGGCCAAGAAAGGAAATACATGGTAATTTTTCTACAAACAGAACACTGAAAACTTGAGAGATGTATAAGTCCGTCCTAGACCCGTGAAGTGATTAGACACCCTCAGCTAACTAGCTTCCATGAGAGAGATAAGAGCTACAGTATGTGAAGCTCTACTCTTCAGCTGAAATTAGTTATGCTGTGATCAGGGCCGGTGCTAGACTATTTTTCACCCCAGGCAAGACCAGAAACTTTTACCCCCCTCCCCACCCAACAAAAATGTATATACATATACACACACACACACACACATATATATATATATATATATATATATTCACATACACACAGAAGCATACGTAGGCAAATACAATACACACATTTGCTTGTTTTCATCTGCTTCAGACTAAATGGGCAACACAGCAGCACAAAAAGCCCCTGAGGGTGGCAAACTGACCCAAACATGTGGGTTACATGGCTCAGATGGCAGATTATGATGAAACATGCACCACCAGTCCCACTCCCAGCAATGCCAGGCTAGCCCTGCTACCAAGATGCTGGTGGTGGTGCTACAGCTGGCAAAGTGGGGTGTAAACATCTGACATGGAGCAAGGGGGAGGAGGCAGGCTGACATGGAGCAGAAGAGGTGGTGGCATGAATACACAGAGAGGGAGATCCCAGGGCTCATTTTGGGCAGCCCAGAAGCAATCTGAAGATGGCACCTCTGTCTACTCATGTGCTCTCTTCTCTACCCACCAACCTCTGCACCCCCCCCCAATCTACATGTGTACCACCTTTACCAAATTCCAGCACCTGCACCTCACCCCCCTCACTCCCCCTCCTCTTTATTTATGTACAGCAGACAAACTACCCGTCTACTGGAATCCCACCCCCCATTCAAGAGGGTGCACATACCATGGGGTGCTGATCAGGGTGGCAGCTGTAGCTGCTGGGGGTCCGGGGACAATGCAGTGTTGGGAGAGGGGTGTTTAGCAGATAAGCAGCAGCCCAAGGGCGGCCATTTTGAGCTGATATGCAGACGCTGTCAGTGTGGGCACTGTGCTCATTTCCCCCCTACTCCAACCAGCAAGGGGTGGGAGATCCCCATCTTCCACTCCTCCTCCATCTTTCTTTAGCTCTTCCTCCAGACCAAACCACCACTCCCACCTCTTCTGCCCAAATTCAGGTTAATTACACCATCCCCAGTGCTTTGTATTTGCTGCTGCCTGCTCCGGAGTTATTGGTGCTTCCTGGCCTGTGCGCCGTGTGAGCCACCCCATATCCCTCCACGCACCACTGCATGCCTCTCCCTGGCTGCTTGGGCACTCCGCTTGCTGGACCCTCACACTAGAAACTGACACTGGCAATGCTGCTGGCCGAGGCTGCCATCATACATTTGGGTCCCTTTCTCAAGAAAGAAAAAAACGAATGCTTCATTCACACTGACCTTTGTGGTGCTACATCCAGATCTATAAATCTTATGGATCAGGATGTGGCACAGCTCTGGGCCAGGGGCACAAAAGCACTGCATACCTTGAATTATCCAGTGTGTATGCTCCCTGATCCAGTTACCTGAATGAATGTGTGTATGAAGAGTATGTCTCATCACATCAAATCACAAAGTCCTCTTCTGGCCACCCACCACCACAGAAAGCCCTAGCTTTGCCCGCTGTCTCTTGTGGCCTTTGCCCTTCATAATTATGTTATCTGTTAAGAGATGTGCTGGTTTAGTTTATTGTATTACCTGCAAACTTGATCCATGCATTGTTGGAACTACGCCAGCCTCCTGCATAGGGCAGGCGTAGTGACGGCATATACGGATCACCTTTGAGCTGCAGCCAAAAGTGACAGGTGACTGCAACTGAAAGGGCAAGCAATTAGTGCTCATTTATTTCAACTTATGCATCTTACAACAGATAACATAATAGACTACTACCTCTCTTACTGCTCCAATTTTAATAGGTACACCATAGGTAAAAGTTACACGTTTTCTTCCGCAATTTGCAGAATGAGACAGTGAATGAGACATACTATTGGCCACCATCTTTCTTCTTTTTGTATCTTTGATTAGATATAAACACCAGAAACACCAAGTCAGCTATCCCCCAGCCTCCCTCCTTTTTTTTTCTCCCTTCTGTATCAGTAATAGGGCCTATGTCACCCTCCTTAGGTCCTCTTTAGAAATCCAGTATGTTTAGATGATGCCAGTGCAGCACCGGAGTGACTCTTTGCTGCAGTAATAGGCTTTCCACACCCCATTCAAACTTGGGCAGTAGAGTGACAGCCACATATACAGACAGGCTGCAGCCCCATTCTCTCTAACAGTCCCCTCCCAGGGCCTTAGTCACAGTTCCTGGTATTAGAGATGAAGGTGGCCAATCCCTGTATCCCCTACACTTTTGACATGGCAGTCATCTAGTATGCTCTGAGTGACCAGAACGTTTATTTACATCACGTTTAGTGGAGCAGATGGTGCCAACTGGGCCACAAACTGCATGATTTTCAGCTAAGTCAGGAATTGGCTGAATTCCTTCCAGTGTATAGTCAGCTTTAGTATATCAGCAAAGGATCACTCCCCAAATTAAATCCCCATGTGCACTGCACACATTAGAGACACGGTTTCCACAGCAATTTGGCTAACAGTTCAGCTTAGATAAGGGCTATGGCTTCAAACAGCCCTTAGCTTTCTTATAAATGTTTGTAAATGACTCAACAGCTGTTTGTAAGTGGAAGTAGTTTTACTGTTTTCCCCCACAACTCTGAACTAAACTGTTTATTTACAAGCTGATTTTTAACAACTCCTTTTGTTCATGCTTTAGCTGATAAAAACACAGCTAGGTGTATTCATTATGCTCAAGACTACTGTCTCTTTTCTTTGATTAGGCCATGAAATCGTGTTCGGAGAGCAGATCTGATCCCCTCCTACCCCAACTAACAAAATGGGGTGTTTTTTTGGAAGTAGAGTCAGAGTCAGTTAATTCACCTTCCAGAAAAGCATTATTTTGAGCTGAAGATGCTCTAGATCAAACATGCCAAACTCAGATAAAACAGTGGGTTGAATACAGTGGAATTAATCTTCAAGGTGTCAAATTATGTCTACTAAGGGACACATCTTTTTTCCCCCTGAAATTATGTAGGATTATAGCACATTGGTAACATTGGTATTTAACTTATTAACAACTGCAACATAAAACATTGTATCCCAGAGAAAGGGGTCTTAAAACATTTCCTGAAAAGCTAAGCTGTAATGTGATATAAGGAAGTGTATTTTTCATCAACTGGAAGGCAGTGGGGGCCACAAACAAGGACCTACCTTAAAACTATCTGAGCTCCCAACTTGAGACATATATATGCATAAATTCAGAGCTGGGGTGCCTACAATGTAGCCCCATCCTTCTTCAAAATATAGCAACACACCAGAAGCCCAGACTCACTCAAGTTGACAGAAGACCCCCAGTGTGTCTCTTCGCCCAATATAACAAATCAAACATGGCAGCCGCGCTAATCAATTTATAGCAAGCAAATATGCATGAGCCCTACCTTAACTGAACAACTATGACACTGTTTAATAAGTTCAGTTTTCAAGATCAACATTCATACAGCTTATAAAATATCAGTAGCAAAAATGCAATGAAAAAAAAGTGGTGCCATGAACCACAAAACAAACATTTTTCTTTTTATTAGAATACACTCCTTACCATGGACCGTTAACACCACTCCTGTTGCAAATCCTGTAACAATTTTTCACTCTAGGCCATATGTCAAGTAGTAGTGAATGCATATTACATTGCATACTAAATGTTATTATGATAATCTGAATAATGCAGTCCCTACTATATGCATTTGGATACAGAGAACTACTGTAGCTGTATACAATATAATCATCTTTTACCTATTCCGACCTTTTCCCTGTCAAATTATAAACCTATTGTCATGTGTGTATAGATGTACCATCCTATGAAATATGGCAATTTTATTTTTAATAATATTCCTAATAAAACGATAAGAGTAAAGAATGTTGCTTTATTTCGCTTAACAGTGCTTCAATCTACCCTTATCACATTGTAATCATTCTGTAACACACGTCTCCACATCACCTAATGCAAGAAGCTAATAGGCTACGCAGTGAGATTGCTGATTGAGAAGAGTAGACAGAAGATAAGCTGCAATGAGTCATCTTGTCTAAACATATAGAGGCCAATTATGGTGAAAAAATTGATACAGACAGATATTACTCAGGGCAGGTGCATGCTTATCTCTAAGCAACAGCAGTGCAGTAGTTACAATCAACTCTTCCTTTAAAAAAAATAAACTCTTGAGATTAACATAGGAATGTCATTGTTCCACTACCACCCTAACAAGATTCGAGCCAGGTCTGTCCTTAAAATCACAAATTATACTCATTACTAATATTAATTACCACTATTAAGAGCATTTTCTTTCCATTACCAGAGTTGGCAAAAACAAAAATCTATTTTTCTAATGTATGTTATGTTTTATAAGCATTGTTTGATTTTTTTACATGTTTTGATGAGTGAAGCATTCTTGACATGAAATTTGGAAAGTATTAGGACAAAACATCTGTTCTTTCTATTATCAATTGCTTAACATATCACTGAAACGGAGGGCGTGGCTTGGACACTTGAGGAGCTCTGCATCCCTTCGGCTATAATAGTGAACCCGTGGACTTTAATCCTCCCTCTCCGTGCATGTCGACAGACCGTGACACCCTGCAGCTGCCTGGGGATCTCGGACAGCCCGATTTACACCGCTTCTTCCTCCGCTCGGGCACGGCTCGCAGCTCACGTGCGGCCGACGGCATGGGGCCTACCAAAGTTGCCACTCCAGGCACGGCCTCGAACACCAGGTATGGGAGACAGGCACCCGCAACCCCAGACAGGCCGCCTCCCGCTCTGAGCCCATCGCCCTCTCGGATCGATACCCCAGTCTTCCTGAGCGGGACCCCCTCACCTGAACAGATGCTTGGTCCCTCACAGCTGGAGACCCACGGACGGGCGGACGGAGACTGGCGCTCTATCTTGCCGCTCCTCCCCACAAAACGGTATCTGGACTCCCTGGCAGACAAGATAGTACTTGCCATGCGCCAGGAGGTACAGGACCACCTACAGCCGCCCTGGAACTAGATCGGGTACATCGGGTACAGGGTATGCGAAGCCCGCCGGCGAGTGCCCCACGTGATGTCCTATGCCGCGTTCACTTTTTATCCATTAAAGAGGAAATCATGAGGAAAGCTTGGGCCATGGGGCCCATGGAGTTTGATGGCGCCCAAGTGACTATAATGCCAGAACTTTCCGCGTCACACAATCCGCATGCGCAGAGTCCTGAGACTCCTACTAGAGGTGATCCGCACATCCGGAGCCGTCTACCGATGGGGACACCCGTTTCATCTAATAGTGAGTAAAGCAGATTCGATCTTTGCCCTACACACCCTTGACCAACTGCCAACGCTGTTTGAGTTCCTGGAAGTGGATGCCATCCCGATCCCGTCCTGGCTGGACTTTGCTTCAGATCGCCCACCCCAGGCCCCCAGGATGCAACGTCAGCCCCGGTCTTATAGGGGTCGCCAGAGACCGTTCTCCCGGTCCCCATCCAGGCCGGCCCGATCACAGCCCGAAGCTTGAATCGTCCCCAACGGGGGACCCCGGCTACCCAGTGTGGACTGATCCAAATATCCTTTTTCTTATACCTTTCCGATTACATGATATTTGCCTATGTTTACCTATGTTTAAATGTCATTTATTAATGTGATGGCGTACATATCGAGCTACCAGATGGAGATGGTCTGGTTCCTATGTGTTGATCTTTGGGCGGGGGCCTCCCCCCCCCCTCCTCACCGGACCCTTGCTGTGTATGGACTCAGATACGATCCTTGGGATCCGCGGGGGTCCGGGAGGGGAGGTGGGGATGTCTAGTCCGGAGGGGTGACCCGGGATGGCCCGGGACCCCACATTGAGAGGTTCAGACAGTCTGGGCTACAGTTCCGCCACTAGTCTGCTATGTATGGTTACGGATCCACCACCTGGGGGGAGGGGGAGTTCCTTACGGGGGTCACGTTTCCTGAGATCTCCTATGCAGCTGTGTCACTAGGATATGGTTAATACATATGTTGCACGGACAGTTTTGTTTTGTTTATACTTGTTTAGTTCATGCCACTATGTGCGCCAGGAGGGCGCATCTCCGCATCTCTTCCCTAAAACTCCAGTGTGTTACGGAGTGCGACCCCCCAATAGGCCCGCTATCTCGTTCATACCAATAGAGATAGCTTAGAAGTATAGTACCAACAACAGTTGGAGAAATAATCTTCAACGACCCCTTACCTTCAATTCCTCCTGTCACCTCTGACTCTCTCCTCTCAACCCTCTTAATCTGAGATCTCATTCCCAACCCTATCCCGACTCCCCAATCTTGTCCCCCTTCCCTCTTCCCTTACTCCACCGCCCACCCGGAAACAGCAGACAGCCAGGGTAACGGCCATGACCTCTCTCAAATTTACCTCGTGGAACGTTAGGGGCCTTGGTGCCCCTGAGAAACGGCACAGGCTGATGGCAGATCTAAGGGCAATGCGCTCACAGGTTGTCTTTTTACAGGAGACACACTTCAGGAGTGACAGGGTGCCCGTACTTGGCAGCAGAGACTACCCAGTGGTATATCACAGCACCTCTCCGATATCGAAATCCAAGGGGGTTAGCATTCTGGTCTCCAGGTCGGTCTCATGGTTATATAGAGCCCATAGTTCAGATTCCAATGGCAGGTATCTTTTCCTACAGGGGGAAATTAATGGAAGTGTGTACACCTTCGCAAACGTATACCTACCCAACGCAGAACGGGTATCCTTCCTAGCAGCAGTTCTACCCTTACTAGCAGACTTTATGGAGGGCACTCTGGTCCTGGGGGGGGATTTTAACTTCGCCCTAGACCCTTTAGTGGACGTGTCCAGAGGCACGTCACATCTTTCATACCTGCGTAGGCTGAAACAGGAATTACACTCGCTTTGTTTGACCGATACCTGGCGCTTTCTCAATCCTGATGGACGCGACTACACCTACTATTCTCCAGTCCACCAGACCTATTCTAGAATAGACTATTTCTTTGTCCAACATAAAGACTTACAGACACTGATATCGGAAGACATAGCCCCTATCCTCATCTCTGACCATGCCCCCATTCACGTCACGCTAGACTTAGCAGGATCGAGATCCACCTGCTCTTCATGGAGACTCAACAAGTCCCTGCTCCAGGAACCTGGGTTCAGAGCCTCCCTTGCCCAAGAAATCCGCTCCTTCTTCGCCACTAATGCCTCTCCCTCCACGCCTCCGTTGACTGTATGGGCAGCACATAAATGTGTCATGAGGGGCATCCTTATGACGCAGGGGGCGAAACTCAAGCGGTCTTGCCTGGCGGAAAGCACCCGTCTATTCTCGCGCCTACATCAGCTTGAGACACAACATAAAAGCACTCTTGCGCAACAGACGTACCAGGAGTTGCTGAAGGTCAGAGAAGACCTCAACACCCTACTCTTCACCAAGCTCAAAAGGCGCCTAATGCGTGGTAAGAGAACTATGTATGAATACTCTAACAAACCCAGTCGCCTACTAGCTAGGGCACTAAGATGTCAGAGACCCAGACAGTTTATCTCATCTATTGTCTCGGCTTCCGGGGTTAAGCTTCGTACATCTCAGTCCATAGCCGGAGAATTTATTCGGTTCTACCAAGAACTGTACAACTTGCATCCCCCTGGGGGTCGTGATCTCTCTCCAGGTTTACCCACCGCCACGCAAGCCTTCCTCCTACAATCATGAATGCCAGTACTCTGTGCGGAGGCACGGCTGGCCATGGAGGCTCCCATCACTGAGGAAGAGCTCACATTGGCCATACAACAGGCACAGACAGGGAAAGCCCCCGGTCCGGACAGTTATACCCTGACCTGTTATAAAACCTATTCTGAGTCCGGCGCCGGATGGACTAGACGGTGAATACAGGAGCTCCGTCCCCGCCACATCCAGACCGCAACTCCCGCACCTGACCCGAAACTTAACGAGCGCCCCAATCGTCTGACGTGTCCCACTGGCCATGGACAAGTTCGTGGCTCGATCGCAGCCGGTCCGCCGCAACATCGCTGCTCCCTCCACAATCCTTACGCTGCAGAAACGACACAGAGGGGTGGGTCTCCCTGACATCCATATGTACTACAGGGCGGTACACCTCGCTAGGGTTGTCGACTGGACTTGCAACCAAGAATTCAAACAATGGGTGAGGATGGAGTTGGAGGACCATGGGACGCCACTAGAGGGCCTACCGTGGCTTACAGCGCCACTCACCCGGCCCTGGTGTCACACCCCACTATAGGTGCGACACTGAGAACAACCCGGGAGACATTCAAAAACACGCCCGTTTCTCCATTCCCATCCCCCATGACTCCTGTGTTGGGAGACCCGGACTTCGGCCCTGGTGTGGACGATGCGCGCTTTAGGGACTTATACAAGGCAAATAGGTATCGCTTATTAGATCTTTTTGAGGGCGGACAATGGCTATCCCAAGCCTCTATTAGCGCTTTAGTATCCCCCCCCTCCCCCCAGCACCTGGGCAGCCATGCAACTACGGCACTTTCTGTCGGCGATCCCCCACTCTGCGATGCCCACGCGAGCCCTAACACCATTTCAATCCCTGTGTCAACAAGGACAACCAGTACGACATGTGATTGCGACCCTATACGGGGAGCTGATATCCCCTCCACAGGACTATTGTCCCCCTTTCCTGAAGAAATGGGAGGAGGAGCTGGGCCAAGTGTTCACGGAGAAACAACGAGCCACATCCATGGTGGCCACCCACAAAGCCTCTATAGCCAATCAGACTCAAGAACAGGGCTACAAAATTTTGTCCAGGTGGTACAGGGTCCCTACTCTCCTCCACAAGATTAACCCATTAGTGCCAGACACATGCTGGAGATGGGAGGAGGGAAGAGGAACGATGTCCCACATCTTCTGGTCCTGCCCCAAACTCAGACCTTTTTGGGATAATGTCAGGGACATCATAAATCAACTTACCATGACTGACTTGGGTGATCTACCTGCGACCTACCTACTACACGTCGGCCATGCCCATTACCAAATACAAGAAGTCTCTCACTATCCATCTACTCTCTGCTGCCAAGGCGTTCATTCCTATGCTATGGAGCCAAACCACTCCCCCTACCAGGCGCATGTGGTTTGAAAAAATCAATGACACATATCGCATGGAGGATCTCACCTCGGCTGTACATAACTTCGAAGAGCGCTTCTGCTCAACCTGGGGTGCATGGCTCCATTTCCGTGACTCGGATACGTATCTGCGGGTCATAGCAACCTGAGCGTAGGGGCCGGATCTGCTACCGCGGGAAACCGGGCTATTACCTATACCCTTTCTTCTTTCCCTCTACTCCCCCCCCCCTGTTAGGGATGAAGTTCCCACATATGTTCACTTTCTGCAAAACGATATAGGATAAACTCCCGGCAATCTTCGCTATAGGAGTTCACCCTGTAGCGCACAAGAGGAAAATATACCTTCACACAGCAAATGTTTAGTTTATTGTGGTTGCACAGGCGGTGGGAATGATAATATGCCAAGATGTGGAAGGATGGTATCAGAGATGTTTT
>NW_017308558.1:124304-166531 GCF_000935625.1 Nanorana parkeri
GCGTTGGCCATTACCCTACCGGCAACCATGGTCTCCCTACTTAAAACCCGGTTCCAATTTCATTGGGCTACTGCCCACATTAAATACTTGGGGACCATGCTCACTCCAGACCTTGCCAATTTGTACTCAACTAACTATGCTCCCTTACTTCTTCACATTAGCCAAGAACTCTCACGCTGGAATGGGCTGTATCTGACATGGTTTGGCAGATGCAGCTCAATCAAGATGACAATTCTCCAGAAGATACTGTACACGATGCAGGCCCTCCCCATCCACTTACCGCCAGGGTTTTTCCAAAAATTGCGACGCTTGTTCACCACGTTTGTCTGGGCAGGACACCATCCCCGGATCGGGAATAAAATCCTTACGCTGCAGAAACAACACGGAGGGGTGGGTCTTCCTGACATCCATATGTACTACAGGGCGGTACACCTCGCTAGGGTTGTCGACTGGACTTGCAACCGGGACTCCAAACAATGGGTGAGGATGGAGTTGGAGGACCATGGGACGCCACTAGAGGGCCTACCGTGGCTTACAGCGCCACTCACCCCGGCCCTGAGGTCGCACCCCACTATAGGTGCGACCCTGAGAACAGCCCGGGAGACATTTAAAAACAGGCCCGTTTCTCCATTCCCATCCCCCATGACTCCTGTGTTGGGAGACCCGGACTTCGGCCCTGGTATGGACGATGCGCGCCTCAGGGACTTATACAAGGCAAATAGGTATCGCCTATTAGATCTCTTTGAGGACGGACAATGGCTATCCCAAGCCTCTATTAGCGCTTTAGTATCCCCCCCCCTCAGCACCTGGGCAGCCATGCAACTACGGCACTTTCTGTCGGCGATCCCCCACTCTGCGATGCCCACGCGAGCCCTAACACCATTTGAATCCCTGTGTCAACAAGGACAACCAGTATGCCATGTGATTGCGACCCTATACGGGGAGCTGATATCCCCTCAACAGGACTATTATCCCCCTTTCCTGAAGAAATGGGAAGAGGAGCTGGGCCAAGTGTTCACGGAGAAACAACGAGCCACATCTATGGTGGCCACCCACAAAGCCTCTATAGGCAATCAGACTCAAGAACAGGGCTACAAAATTTTGTCCAGGTGGTACAGGGTCCCTACTCTCCTCCACAAGATTAACCCATTAGTGCCAGACACATGCTGGAGATGGGAGGAGGGAAGAGGAACGATGTCCCACATCTTCTGGTCCTGCCCCAAACTCAGACCTTTTTGGGATAATGTCAGGGACATCATAAATCAACTTACCATGACTGACTTGGGTGATCTACCTGCGACCTACCTACTACACGTCGGCCATGCCCATTACCAAATACAAGAAGTCTCTCACTATCCATCTACTCTCTGCTGCCAAGGCGTTCATTCCTATGCTATGGAGCCAAACCACTCCCCCTACCAGGCGCATGTGGTTTGAAAAAATCAATGACACATATCGCATGGAGGATCTCACCTCGGCTGTACATAACTTCGAAGAGCGCTTCTGCTCAACCTGGGGTGCATGGCTCCATTTCCGTGACTCGGATACGTATCTGCGGGTCATAGCAACCTGAGCGTAGGGGCCGGATCTGCTACCGCGGGAAACCGGGCTATTACCTATACCTATACCCTTTATTCTTTCCCTCTACTTCCCACCCCTCTCCCCCTCTGTTAGGGATGAAGTTCCCACATATGTTCACTTTGCAAAACGATATAGGATGAACTCCTGGCAATCTTCACTATAGGATTTCACCCTGTAGCGCACAAGAGGAAGATATACCTTCATACAGCAAATGTTTAGTTTATTGTGGTTGCACAGGCGGTGGAAATGATAATATACCAAGATGTGGAAGGATGGTATCAGAGATGTTTTGTACTACATTATATATGTTACCAATCTAGTGGGTATGTTGACCTACGCGTGCTGCGGACAATACCTGTTAAACAAATGTCTATATATGAGTAGCAGGCCCGCTGTTGGATCCCTGCGTGAATCCGGAATGTGATATTATCTTTTGCATTACGTTTTGAGCAGTACGCCGCTCCCCCTTTATGTGTGTACATTCTGAGCTGTTTATCAATAAAGAAATTTAAAAAAAAAACATATCACTGAAACGTCTCCATGTTTATTTTGGAACATTTATGTAACTAGACCTACAGACGTCTAAATGTGTGCTATCAGTTTGTAAGCTCCAAACTCTCACTTTCTCTCACACCACTAATGTATGGCCAAAAAGTAAAGCAACCCTTTTCTCTACTAGGGTACCTCACAGACAAAAAAATCAGCAAACAAAGTATAAAAAAAACTCTTTTGCATTCTGACCACAGTTATCCTTCTATTGGGTGCCACCTCTGCATTGCATAGAAAAAGTGGAGCCAGACTGCTGTTTTAAAACCTTTATCTGGGCAGGTTAATCACACCTCCCAGGCTCCGATTATGCAAATGCAATCAACACCTGGTTGTGACAGATTATGTGGATTGGAGTGACATTCACCTTATTTATTCCCAGATAATTTTTTGTACAAGTCATTCTGAATTGAGAAGGCTGTTTGAATGTCCAGTGAAACATCTTCAAGAAAAATACAGCAAGTCCAGTTGCCTTGACTTATTTTTTACAGATATAACATGACCAGATGAATGAGAACCTTCACAGACTTTTTCAACAATTTGCTCCAATTACACATTACACTCTAGAGATACCTTCCACTAACTAATGACACATGCCTTTGGATTATGTACACCCTTTGTACAATGGATACTTTAGAAGTATTAAAACTTGAAGTGTTGCTCCCTCTCTATATTGGTAAATCTACAGCAGACAATAAGATTTATTCAAGAGAGCAAAAGCTACATGAAGGGTTTTGTGCTATTGACAAAAGACCCATCTTCCTGACCCTTCTGATTACTGGAGCAGAGATAGCCATTGATTACCTATCAGTGTTTATCTTCCTCTCTTTTCCTTGCCCTTTTAATTGGAAAAACTAGGAAAGGAGCTATTGATTTGTTTGTAATTGATAAGATACTAAGTCGTATGTTATTTTAATCAATGTCAATGTTGTAGAGCTCAACTGGTGTATGAATGCAAAAGGCAAGGTTCAAGAATTTAATGGGCTTTAGGTTAGCTTGCTTCAAAGAGGAATTACAACTAAAACATATTTTATGTATAATTGTTGTCAGCAGAATGATCTGTCACATTGCTACTTACCTGCCTTGGCCAGCCACTGGTCCTCTCTCCTAGGATATTGTCTTCCCACTGCCAGTGTACTAGAGGTTTCCAGCCTTGCTATACATGTACCCATTCATTTTTTTATTGTAGCAGGGCCATATCAGGTATACATTTTACTTGGTGTACTTGCTCAGACTCCTCCTGGTCCTCTGTGATACTTCATGCAGATGATTTGCTGTGATTATGTCGCTCTATCCCGACCTCTGTATATATTCTAGTTTGAATTCCTCAGTGTCAACTACCACCTGTTATCTGACTCTGATCAATTGCCAACTGCTTGTTGTATGGCTGCCTGAACATAACCTGTTCTGCCCTTTGCTTGATTGACAGATCAAGGCTGGTTTACCTGACAGTTTAGTATTCAACTTTAGTCAAGTTGGTGTAATATCAGCTTTTGGGGCACATGTGAAGGTCACTCTTAAAAAAACAGATCTGAATCCTCTGTGTTATTCAGAGTGGAATTGAGAGGATATTGCATTTGTAAGGATTTCCATCAATTTAATGACAGGGTGACATCCAATAAAAAAGGACAAAGCATATCATTTCCTGGTCTGATTGTGATTCAGCAGAATTACGCAGCAATAAACCTATGTCCATGTGAAGCCAAAACAAAGTTTGTATAGCATGTGCAAATTAGTATTTATGTATATCATGCAGGATAGATTTTTCTTAATAAAGGACCACAAGTAAAATTATATGGGTTCTCCCAAATCTCTGTCAGGTTTTTACTGCTGTCTCCCTCCCTACTGGGGAAAATTCCACCACCAAGTATAAGATTAAGGGCCTGTGTTAATGAGCTTTGATCTTGTGTCAGCGGCATCACTTTGACATCAGTTTGAGATGCTTTTGAGGTCATTAATTGTTGAAATTTGCATTGACCCGCAGTTGACCTCCGTTTAACCTGCATTTGATCTCCTTAAACTGGGTTTTGTACTAACCTAGACTTGTATGATAATGCACAACCTGTCTACTGCAAACAAAAGCCTGCTGACATGAGTTCTTATGCCTAGATCCTGTTCTGGTTGAAGTTCCCCACATTTTTTGTTCTGGTGACTGGAATTCTATTTCTGCTTTAATTGTCTTGAATATTACTTCCTCTAGGCTCTGTAGGGATGTGTTATATGCTTCTACACTAGTGTAGATTGACGGTTGCTTCATTTTACTTTATTATCTAGCCCTTATTAAAGAAAAACTCTGAACAAATGTTTAACCCTTGCAGTGGGGCTACTTCCACATGGGTTAAGTACATGTTTTGGTCTAGTTGCAAAAATAAAGTTATACTCACCCAGACCTAAAGCCTGCATCTTCCTCCACTGCAGCAATGGTATGTCCCTCTGTGTTCTCACATCCAATACACAGTATATAGGACATGATGATTCATGGGACCTTAGACTGCTAAGCAGAAGGGAAGAGAGGTGAAAGGGGCCAGTTTAAGAGCATGATGATTCCTAGGATCAGGTGAGTATAACTTTGTTATTTTTACACATAGACTAAAACAAGCACCTAAACCCTGCAGTGTGGGGGGCAACTCCACTATAAGGATTGCCTGAAGTTCTTCCTTAAAGTCACCTATGTTTATTGCTGGTTAGTTTCCTGCTACAGTTGCATGGTACAATTACAGAGGTGACCATGATGACATTATAAAACTATTCAACTTGATATAAAAAACATATCTAGTATAGCTTTCAATGTAGTTTCATTAATTCAACATTAATTGAAAGTATTTAGTTTGATGTACAGACATTTTACTCATTCATAGGTATTATAGTTTATTTAAATTAGAAGGTATTGCTCAGTAGTATAATAGTTGTGTTAAATTAAAAGGTATTGCAAACTAGGTTAGATATGTGCATTAGCTTTAGGGCCACTTCACACCAGATGCATTGGGTTGTGCTGGGCAGGCTAGCCCAATGCAGTCCCAATGCATAGACAAGGCAATATCAGTCAGTTCACACCAGCACAATTTAGTACACAAAAAAGTAGGACAGATTTAAAAAAAAAGTTTTAGCACAGCGTGTTGCAACGCACTACACCGCGTAGCAAGGCGCTTCGATGAAAATAAATACTAATGGTTCTAGTTTAAACATGCTGCAACTAAATGATTGGGATTGAAAGCAGTGTCAACTGAAAACACATCCTTAGAAAACCTATTCTCAGGAGATAAAAACTGTCTAAATACTATTCTACTTTGACAGAAATAACAGGAATGAAATGAACTATTATGAAAAGGGGGAAAATAGACAAATTATTTTGCAAAAAAGCCTGGAATGGAGTTCTCAAGAATTACTTAAATGCTGTAATTTTCTCTGGCGACAAGCTCATTTAGGTAAAATTCCTGTAATATATACATAACGGCAATACAACTCCACAACTCTCTTGTCTCCTGTTAAAGTACAAGAATAGCTCTTGGTGCTTTTTCAGTTTAATTTTTGATTTGTACAAAACTCAGATCAGAGATACAGTGCAGTTAATTTACTAAAGGAATAGAACATGTTCACTTTGTAAGAGAATTTTCCCTTACCTTAGTAAATGGTGAAAACATGTATTTTGCAAGGAATACCCAATCAGTATGCAAGTAAAAATAATGAAAAACAGGATTTTTGCTTGCGCATGATTGGATAATAGAAGTGAGCAAGCTTCCGCTTAAGGACTAAGCTAAGTATAAGCAAAGTGAACATGCTTTACTTCTTTAGAAAATCAGTCACATTGTGTACCATCAAAATAAACTCTATGTAGTCGCACAGTTGGAATTATGGATGTATTTGGTAATATACTTTGGAGATAAACAAATTCTATATACGGTTGCTATGTTTCTTTGCTTATGAAGTAAAGGAAAATTGTGGAGACATGATTTTTTATATACAAAGACTGCCACTGTTGAAAATAGCAGTTTCCTGTCATGCTGATGCTTTAAATGACCAAGAACAAGTATAGAAATAAGAGCTTCTGGCTTTGATTTGCTGCATGCCTGTTACAGGTCTGGCACTAAGGTACTGAAGCCAGGCATCTCACAATTTCAGATAGAATCCAGCAATTGCAGCTCCTGTATTTCTCTCACGACACATGTAGTTTAACTTCAAAATGAAAAATCCAGTCTCTGCTGGCACTACTTATTTGATCACATTATTAAAGCAATCTATCCTATGTACGAAGCATACCTTTGAAACCAATGGTTTCCTCTTAAACGTGGAGAAAATATGGGGGCTTTAGGGTGAATCCTTAATGTCTGGTCATTGGAGGTACCTGAAAGCAACTTTTAACTGATTTACAGCTTATTTATATGCATACAGGGTGTCTATATTGCAGCTTTTAGTGAGATCAAGTACAAATCACTCTCTTTAATTAAAGTAGATCTAAAACTTAAAACATTTTCAATAAGGAATGGTAAAAAAAAAAAAAAAAACAGGGTTTTTTATTTTGTCCTTTGTGTTCTACTGGGGAGATTTCCATTAACTTCATGTCCTATAGACACAACGCAAATGAGAAAAAAAATGTCTCCAAATTGAGTGAAACGCTATTTTAGACAGTTTTCACTGAAATAAGCATGCCCATTAGAAATTTTCCACTCTATTCCTGACAGCTGCATAATTTGGGATTTTCCTTCACTTCCAACCCAAGCAACAATGGTCGCCAGGACAAATAGAGAGTGAATCTTCCTAACAGATTTACAGACAACAATCCTGTCCCACACTATTGCCCAAAGTCAGCGCAGTAGGGTGAGCTGCCAATGGTGGCACCGTATAAATCTAAAGGTGCCCATACACCTGCTGATTATCGTACGATAATCGCGGGAAATCCCGCAATCGTACGATATTTGGCAGGTGTATGGAAGGTGTGCAACCGTTTCTACTTTCTACTTTCTTTTGTCTTATGAGCAGGCTCGAAAACCCGCCGATATTCGTACGATTGTCGGTGGCTTTGTGGCCCGTTCAGCATTGCAGTCATCGGAAGCCCGCCCCTCAGATCGCAAGTACGATCTGCCTGTCCAAGATGGGCAGATCGTACGTTTTTTTAATTACCTTACAACCATCGCAAGACAAAAGTCTTGCGATGTTTGTAAGGTGTATGGCCAGCTTACAGCAGAAACAGCCAGTACTCCTTAAACACTCACTATGTATTAAAAACAGAGGTGGTAGTAACATACAGTATATTTGCAGCAAATCAATGTGAACCCCACATTCTCCTGTCAAGGGGCCAGACACTGACTTTGGGAGATAATGGAATTAGGTTCGAAAATGTTCTGTCTGGTAGGTGACTCCACAATACACATCCACAGTCTTTTTGCCCCACACAGATCTATGTTTCATACAGTATCTATAAATCCTGCTATGATAAAATAAAGTACCTAAAAAGTGATTATATGGATGAATGAGAAAATGACCATCAGTTATATATCAAAACACATACCTATATCACAAGGTACAGAAGGCGGTTTGCACACATTAACTCTCCTGAGGAGAAAATATGTTTTTATATAATGTATAAAATAACCAAAATCCTGCCTGTGCTAATTAGGTAAGATGCAGCAGCCAGCGACCGTCATCCAAATATAAAACTAATAAGCTGGATTTTGATTTCTCTAAGTAACACACATTGGAAGAGGCTGTGAGGGGGTGTTTGCACTAAATCTATAAGTGATGCCTGCCTGCATGCCAGTCTGCTAAAGAGACACATAACTAACTAAAAGGTATCAAGAGCAAAGTTCCACACATCTTGGATATTAATTATGTGTGTTGTTTATGGTTGTTTCCTGTGTCTAGATTGGAGAGCTCTGTGTTAACTTGCCATTGTGCTGGTCATTTTTTAGGATATGTGATGACAGTGATACCTGTATTGTCTGGACTCCCTTGTCCTTGTACCCCCTTCCATTACAGGACCTATGATTAAACTTTACATGAATCCATAGACCAAAAGGCCACCTTGGGCACCTCAAGGATACCAAGCAACGTTACAAATATAAGCTATGATTTTGCATTTTCTTTCCCTGTGTTTTGAGAATGGTCATCACAGGCTTGTGAAAACATTGTTTTGCTTAAATTTAGCCTGTCTACAGTCTGCACTATACGATAGAAATAAAAATGTGTTTGCAGGCCAACTCTATGAATATCACAGCACCAGCTGCAATGCCATTATTTCCAGGAAGCATGAATTATAGCTACTATACTTAACTGTTCTTACGTTGTCTTTGCTGAAACAGATCTTAAACTGATGGAGGAAACGCCTAAAGCTGGCCATACACCTTACGATTATCGTGACTGATGGATTCGTCGATTTTGTCCCTCTGTTAAAAACCCCAATAAACACACAGACTGCGCGTCATGGATTTTAACGGCCACAGCAGCCCTTTTATTAACAAACCAACTTTAACAATAACCAAAAGTAATAAACCAAATAATATACAAATAAATACTCTAAACGACTGTTGACCTGAGAAGGGGTCTTTGGGTGCCGAACAGCCCAAATAAGGCCTCTCCTAAAATTCCACCCATTTCCCCAGCCGCACCCCAAACCAGCTCGAGGAGACTTACTACTTCCAAGTTCCAAGGGGCCAGGCCCCGCCCCCCTACAAATCCTGACAACAACAGAGAAGCACCATACTAGCTGATGCCCCCCCTTTTTGTAATCAACTCCACTTTTCAGACCCCCAAGGACTCCCTAACCTGCCAAGCTGCCATGACAGAAAAGAACCCTGCAACCAGCAGAACTACAAAATTCAGGGAGGGAGGGTGGGACAACCTGCTTCCTCTGTCGATTTTCCAGAAAGGACGTAGGTCAGGTAAGAGCAGCTATTCCCCATTTTTTATTTTTTAACTCCTTCTCCCGGGACTATTCCTCCCCCCAGTCATGTAGCCCCTCCGCTCAGTCTATCCGGGTCTGTCTTTCAATTTCTTTCATCCCGTCATCGAACCCTCGTTCATTTTCCGCTTGGTAACCCCATCATGCACAGACCAATGTAGATTTTGATTATAATTCGTTAGCAATACTAACTAGCTGAATTTCGTCGATCGACAGAACAGATTTTCGTTTGCGCATGTGCAGTGTTTATGTTGCGCTTATTTCTGTACGGAAACGCCACTAATCCATTTAATTTGAAAAAAAGTTTTTCCAGCCTGACTGATCAAGAAAATTTGCCCAGTTGTTCAGTAATTGTGATCGTTCACTTCTCATCTGGCCGTACGAAAACCCAATCCCGTTCAATTTTCGAAGGATAATCACAAGGTGTATGGGCACCTTTACCCTACATTTACCTGAGCTCTCCAAATTTCCCATTTCCTGTGGTTCCAGTTAGCCAATTGTGGAAAACAGAATGCACATTTAGGGATTGTTCTCAATCATGTTGCTCTCTACACTGTTCAACTGAGACTGCAGACAGGCTAACTAAACAAAGCGAGGCACCTGATGACAGTTTTAAAGAAGAACTCTGGGCAAAATGTTTATTAACCCTTGCATTGGGGCTACCCCTGCACTGCAAGGGTAAACTGCTCGTTTTTTGCCTAGGGAAAAAAAAAAGGTCTACCCATGTGAGCCTTGGAGCTGGCTGGCTTGTAGACCAGTACCTGGAGCATCTCCACCTCTGCTACAGTGGTATAGGAACACATGAGTGTTCCTATAGCAGAGGAGGACACAGGCTGGAGGGAGCTGTGCTGGCTCTGAGGATCTGGTAAGTTTTGTTTGTTTTACCCTAGGCAAAAAGGAGCAATTAACTCCTGCAGTTCAGGGTTAGCCCCACTGCTAGGGCTAATAAAATGTCTGCCCAGTGTTCTTCTTTAAAATTGTGGTAAGGTAAGAGGATTTATCTGCAAAGTTGCATGGTGTCTCTGGATTTATCAAATTAGAGAATATGTTTTTGTAAACAAACAGCTATCTGTTAAACTGTACAGTTTACATTTATTTTTAGGGTTTTGAATGCTTGCTGTTATGACTTGATAATGTGTGCATCTGGTGTAATCAGCAGTGCTATGTTTTTTTCCTTACCTTCGGTGCGGGAGAGCAGCGGCGAGTCAGTGCTGGTCCAGTGGGAGGAGCTCCAGGTGGGGTCCTAATTTAGCTGGCCGGCGACTGCCTGAGGTGCCGCGCGTGTCGGGATCCTCAGGCAGTCGCCGGCCAGCTAAATTAGGACCCCACCTGTAGCTCCTCCCACTGGACCAGCGCTGACTCACCGCTGCTCTCCCGCACTGAAGGTAAGTGAAAAAAAAAAACATAGCGCAAACATCAGGGCATTTTGACAAGTACAAGTACTTGTTAAAATGCCCTGTTTTTTCTGCCCTCACCCTGCAGCACCGTAAGGAGACCGCCTGACTTGCCTTGCGGTAGCGCCGGGCCTGGTTAGCGTTCAGACAGAAAATAAAACAAACCCAGCAAAATATACCAAACAATGCAAAACAAAAACATTCCCCCAAAATAAAAAAAAAAACACTAACATTTGTTTTCTTACTGTGCTGAAAGGTAAACATTTTGCCAAAATGACAGCAAAATGTAATTGGCTAATTTCACTCATGCCTAGCAATGATAATAAAATAAAATATCACAGATGTGATCTTTAGTTGGAAACCAACCATTGAACACAACAAAGAAATGTTTGATTTGGTGAAATTAAGCCAGTTTTTCGACCAGGACTGATTACTTTTTTCAATGAAAACAATAGATTTTTAATTAAAACCCCTCTGAAGTGCAATTGACAAAAGTCAAAAGGTGTTTAAGATATTTCAGATGCTGATGAAATCACTTACAATGGATGCTGCTTCTTGGATGTTTAAAAGTTTTAACTTCCTGCAGAGTCAGCTTCTCCCCTGAGCACTGGCCCTGATATCCGATATTAGGGTGGCTCCGTTCCCTTGCAGGGTCCTATGGAGGCACCATTGTGTGTGCTAGTAACCTGTGTGTATGTCACACATACACAGGCCCAGCAGGACAAGGCAGTCCTCTGCTCCCCTCTCCTCTTTCCTCCTTTCTCTTTTCTCTAAGTTGCAGATGAACAGTTTCTGGAGACTGCTCTGTCCCTTGTGATCTTGTACTAGACAAGAAGTTTAGGGAAGCTGAACTGAGAGAGTTAAGGTGCCCATACACCTTGCGATTATCGTACGATAATTGCGTGAAATCCCGCGATCGTACGATAATACGGTTGCACGTCTTTTGTCTAACGAGCATGTTTGAAAACCCGCCGGGAATCGTACGATTGTCGGCGGGTTTGTGGCATGCTCGAGAGACAAATGCCGAACGGGCCGGTGTGCGCAAGCACACACTGCCGTTCAGCATTGCAGTCACCGGAAGCCTGCCCCTCACCCTCAGGGGTGCAGGCTTTCGATGATAGCAAGTACGATCTGCCTGTCCAAGATGGGCAGATCGTACAAGCTTTTAATTAGCTTACAACCACCTTTAGAGCTGTTTGTAAGCATAGTGACTGAAAGTGCTTTGGAAAACATGTAAATATGTACTTGGGCAAAGTATATTTGTTTGATCTGGATTCATTATTGAAAAAAAGTTTAGAGTTTAATACTACTTAATGATTCTATCGTTACCTGTATGGGCAGCATAAGAGTGCATTATAGAGAAACTGGCTGAGTTACATAGCTACTGTATACCTCCCCGCTTTATTGTGTGCTCTAGAAAAGTGATGAATACATTGGTTTGCAAGTTGCAAATTGCTAACCTGTTGATTCTTCTGCATAGATGCATGTCAATTTGTCCAGTTGCCATAGAATCATAAATTCAGGCATGATAAATGCTTGGATTCCCGAACTGTGTTATTCTCTTTAGTCAGATCTGGTTTGAAATATTTAGGAAACTCAAACATGAACCAATCAGCTACTCTCCTGATTTAAATATCACAATAGGAATGTAACAGTATGGAGTCAATGTCGCTTCTATTGATCGGGAAGTGAGCGAACACATACTGTGGATCCGCTCACTTCACAATCATCTCCCTGCAGAGTGCAGTGACTGTCAGCACTTCTCCCCACAGGGATTCCCCCTTCCCTCTCCGATCCTTCAGCACTGATTGGAGGAACAGACGGGGGAGGGGACGGGCACAGCTGGCTCTGCCTCTAGATAGGCAGAACCCACTGTCAATCAACTAGCTGTATCTCAACAGCATTGTCAGGATCCGTCCCAGGTGAGGCGCTCTTAGTATATAGCGAGCTATATTCTGAGCTTTGGGTCACGGGAGGAGGTTAGTATATGTCCTCCCGTGACCCTTAGGAGAACTCTGGGATAAAAAGGTTAACCCATAGTTCTCTTTTAACTGCCTCCGGGCCGGCCGTAGTAAAAAAACGGCCGGCCAGAAGTGGGTCTAAACACCTGGTCTTGAAGTGGTTAAGGAGTAGAGGCTGTTCACACAGCAAAGTGTATGCTCATTTTGCTTGGTAAACAAGATGACACTGCGTTCATCTTGAATACCCAATCACTTGCAAGGTAAATTAAAAAAAAAGAAATCTGGGAATTGTGCTTGCACATGATTGGATGATTGAAGTAAATCAACCCCATGGGCTTGCTGTAACCGTGGTAAACACTTTTCTGTGTATGTGATATAACCATATCTGTTTACATTTGATCTGTCAATCAACAACTACTGTATGTAAAGTGAGCGTCTCACTGAATTGGTATAATTATATATATTTATTTATTTATGTATTTACTATATGGATGGGTGGTTCGCTTTACATATGTGTACTTTTCCAATCTCATAGTAAATTAGTCACTCACCAGTCACACACACCACAAGTTTCCCAGAAAATTGTATTTATTATTTCAGCTAAGCTTGTGGTGTGCGACCGAATTTCTTTCTGTGAGTAATTGCTGATGCTGGAGCAAGACAGGCTCAGCCGGTGTGCACCCACCATTCTCTCTAGTGCTGCTATGAAGGAGCGGTGATACTGAGCTATGGAAGGTAGGAAACCGCAGGTTAGAAAGATCTTTGGAACTGCTATATGTGGTCTAAGCATGTGCAAATAAAATGCCAGAAGTGGGCAGCCACACTTCTTTATCACATAATATAAATAACATTGCATTATTTTTGGCACACAAAAACTGAATATGAATAGATCTTTAGTAAATAGCTGATTGTTGATGTTGCATTTTGAAGTGTAACTGGCATTTGAGTCAGTATTTTATCTCAATCTTTTTTTATCCAATCTTGGATTGGCTCCTCTTTTGCTCTCCTCAATGAGCACTGCATATGTAGCACATATTAATTTAGTTAATATAATATACATTATATTGCCATTTTGCTTTCAGTCTGTCTTTATATACAGCATGTCTGGTGAAAAAGAATGGTGATTGCAAATATGCTCATTAAATGAAGAGACATCCATAAAGCAGAGGCATTACTATGCCTGGTGTCACCCGATGACACATCATTACGCACTTGCATTATGTCATTATGCGTGCATGTAAATTGTAATGACGTCATGCATACTTAACTGCAGGTGGCCACCTTGGTGATGGATGCCGACAAAGAGAGAATGGGAATTTAATCTAGCGGGGAAAGCTATGCCACCAGATCCCCTCTTCTTGTGCAGCTGTCAGGCTCTTGATCCATGGCCGAGTGCCCAACTTTGCAGATGGGGTGACACCAAAATGACTTGGTGTCATCCCATCCGATGGTGTCACCCAGTACTGGCCACACCCCCTGCACCCCTCTTGTGACGCCACTTCAAAAAGTGAGGGAGAATTAGAATTTCGGATTCCACTCTCATTTCTAAGTTGGTAGGTGGGCATGAACAAAGTGATTTGGGTAAAATTGATTTTGCCACAAAAATATGCTTAAGGCAGGAACTCACAGTTTCACTTAAACTAAACTTAAACATGTTCTTAACCCTTACAGTGGGGCTACTTTTGTCTAGGTGCAAAAATAACAAAGTTATACCCAATCCTCGGAGACAGCTGGCTCTTAGACCAGTCCTTCCAGCCTGTCTCCTCCACTGCACAGTGTTTAGGATGTGATGACTCATGATTCATATCCTTAGACCACTGGAGTGGAGGGGGAGCAAGGCTGGAAGGACTGGTCTAAGAGCAAGCAGTCTCCAAGGATTGGCTGAGTATAACTTTGTTATTTTTGTCTATAGACAAAAACGAGCACTTACCCATTTCCGTGTGGGGGTAGCCCCTTCTTTAATTTTGTTCATGCCTATTGTTAGGTCCCCTAGTATAGCAGAGGTCCATTAAAGAGGAACTTTACCCATTAAAATAACAACAAATATTAAGTAACGACAGCCTACAAACACATACTTCTAGATATTTACCGGCATTGTATTCCTTGCATACCTTATTTCTCTTTTCCTTCCCAGTATTCTGACAGTGGCCATGTCAACTAAGGGTAGGTCAGGTTACCAGCTCTCCCTTTACTTCCTGGAACTCTGCCACATGTAACTAGGAAATACCTTTCCCTGAGACCTCATGAGATTACAGATGAGATTTTCCAGCAATGCTCTGCTGATGTAACCTACCCAGCATGCAATGCTTGGCACGATTACATTATTTGTGTCAGAAGTGGATCAGGAAGTAGATGAACTCTGTTTGTAAGTAAATGAAAAACATGTTTGTTTAACCCTTTCGCTGCCAAGGACGTATGGCATACGGACCTACAAAAGTGCTTCCAGCTGGCCAGGTCAGTATGCCATACGGACCTGGCATTTACAGTTCTACTATAAGCTGATGGTCGCTTTAGCGACCATCAGCTTATAGTATAACTGTTCAGCAGACTGTCCCCTTTAAATTAATAGCTGTCATCAGCGGCTCAGAAGCCGCTGATGACCGCTATTATAAATCAGAAAAAAGAACTGCATGCTTATGTGATTTTTAGTAGAAGGGCGTAAAGGTTCACTATCAGTGTTGTTGCTGGTCCTAAACAACCAAACGGTTCTATGTAAATTGATTTTTATCAAACTAACAATTTAGCTGTGGAAAAAGCATTCTCGCTTTGACAAATAAGATTTAGGTGTCCGGCATTTTTTGTTACCTTTGTTGCATTTTTATCCATCACAGTGTGCAGGGTAGACAAAGTATCAGGAAAAAACTGACATAGCCAAGCAGAGACACATCATCCTTGCTGTAATAAATGCTTTGTAAAGAAACATTTATAGCACTGTTATGAGGACAGGTTATGAGAAGATCTGTCATGGATGGCAGGCAATTGTGGGAGGCGAATAAAGCAGAACAAAAGAACCTTCAAAAGATAAAAGGCAAGTTCTGAGATACTTAAGTGACAGCGCTCCAAAAGTGCAGCTTTTAAAATGCCAATGTAATGTACTTACGACATTGTTGGGACGCAAACAGGATAACAAAAAACAAATCAAAGTCAGGGACAAATGTGTTGTAATTACATACAGGGTTCGTCAGTCAGTTATTACTTGCACATAATTACTTATTGTACTGCAAACTATATCAGGTTAATTTTGTAACAACAAAATCACGAAGTATGTCATTCATGCCACATGTTCTGTGTAAATACATTTATTTTGTACTTTAAAGCTGAACTCTAGGCAAACAGCTAAATATACTGTCAGGATCCAGAACCAACCTGTGAAGCCGAAGTTCTACGTGAACGCCTGCCATCTGTGAGCATGTTCCATGGCATGTGTGCAGACACATGCATGCACTCATTTCAAACAGTGGCATCAAATGGACTATTTATGGCTGAGACTGTACCCCACAATTGAGTTCATATACCCGTAACTGACCAGGCTTGCCTCAACCTTTTCATTGCTAATGTGCATCCCTCGACCTTGGTTTGTTCTTTGACTCCTCTTCTGTCTGCTGTCTTGTACCATGCTGCCTGCAAGATATCAACCCAGCCTGTTCCTGACCATGTTTCATCTGCTGTTTTGGTTTCCCACTGCCTTACCATTGCCAAGTCAGCTAGCTCTGACCTTGTTACCAAAGATCTGCGTTCTTCACCTGCTACCTGCTGGAAGACCCCTACATACTGTACTCAGCATTTCCGGTATCTGCACCATCTCCAAACACCCGTGCCACTCCTTGTCCTTACACATCTGTTCCACTCTCCAGGGGTCTTAGGACTGAAACAGCAAGAGAGCAAGCCCTCGTCATCTGGGACTCCCCCCCAATGTACATGACATATGTGGATGAAATACTGTATATAAAGGAACATGTTTACCTAATACTTTGGGAGGGAGGATTATCAAAACTGGAGCAGATGGAATCTGGAGCAGTTGCCCATGGCAATCAATCAGCATTTATAAGGTGAAAATGACAGCCGTGGATGCCCGCAAATGCCTCTATAGAACAGGGCAGAAATATGCTGTGGTGCGCATGTGGGCACAACCGGAAATACACACAAGGATGCACAAACGGCAAGCGCACAGGAAGTGACGCAGCAAGCATTAAGGAAGTGGCCTACTTAAACAAGCCTGCCCTGCTCACTGTGCTGATGGTCTTTCAGCTGTGTGTGTTCCTGTGCCCGTTGACCAGTTGAAGACTTCTGCCTGTACCTCCTTGACTCGCATTGTTTTGGTCCTTTATTGATTGCTGCTTGCCCCTGACATCAGCCAGTTTCCCGGACTTTATTACTGCCTCTTAATTTTGTACTTCACTGCCTGGCTGGTTACAATCCTTGGCTTTCTTTTACTCCGCTCCTGGACTTTCCAGGCACCAGTGCCTGATCCTACCTGTGGCACTAGTGCTCCTTGCTGACCTCTCACACCCTGTTCCCACCTCCAGGGGGTGTAGGACGTGAGCAGTAAGAGAAACCTCCTCGACCGTCGGTCTCTCACCAGGTACGTGACAGCATTAATCTTCAGTTTCTTCAGTCAATCTTTGAAAATTAATGATATAAGCTACATATTCTGTCTGCTCCAGTTTTGATAAATTCCCCTTCTTGTATTTTGTCCTCATTCCACCTAGATCTTCTCATTGGACAGTAAAAATGTAGCAGCAGCAGATTATTGAGATAATCCTTTTGCTCACTCAGCTCTCTCCCCCAATCAGTTTGTTCCTTTTTCACACACCTGTGGACATCTGCATACCTGATTGGCTCCCATTCTTTCCCTTCCCTGCCGGGGACTTCTGCTGTATAGGGGTTTGCAAGAGTCCAATTTAAGTATTTACACTAGTTGCATTAAAAAGATAGAATGGGGATATCTATCAGTTGTATGATGGACCTGGTCCGGAGCTCAGTATGGGGCAGAGTAAGTGCAGTGGGAGGGGAAGCAGGCAGTGTTGCTGTGTGAACATGCACAGAAGACAATGGCGAAACCAAGCACCGGAACTTAATACGCTAAGGCAGAGATCCATTTACCCAGTGGTACTCAGCATTGCAGCCTACAAGGGAAACAACCAGAATCCACCAATGGGTGGATAATATTTCGCTGCAATGGCACAAGGTGGTGGAGCCCTGGGGACCTCTCACAAAACGCTAGTATTTCATTGGAACGCCATTTGAGAAAACCTGATATAGAGTGACTATGGTTTTATGTCTAAGAGTATCAGGTAAATATTCACACCACTAAGGAAAACTGTTGTGTTGAAGTATGGTGGATACCACTGCGGACCTTACTTTCTGTTGAGTAGGGAGGGGCAATGGTAAATTGGGGACATCCATAATAGGCTCAACTCAAAAAAGATGACACACCAAGATAGGGATCATTATTTCAAAAGCATTCCAACTATTTCCAGCTGATAGCTAATGGATTTGAAACGTACAGTTACATGACTGCAAATAAATAATCTGATTGTTGTTTTAAAGCTTTCTAAATTAAGCCTTCTGTCTGCTTAAGTGTTTTTTTGAGAGGAAGAGGGAAATTGAACTATTATTGATTATGGAGAATAGGAAAGGATCACAGAAGTGCTTCTATACAGGTGAAACTCGAATAATTAGAATATCGTGCAAAGTCATTTATTTCACTAATGCAACTTAAAAGGTGAAACTAATATATGAGATAGACTCATTACATGCAAAGCAAGATAATTCAAGCCGTGATTTGTCATAATTGTGATGATTATGGCTTGCAGCTCATGAAAACCCCAAGAACCCCAAATCCACAACCTCAAAAAAGTAGATTATTACATGCAATCAATAAAACAAGGATTGTACATAGAACAATATCGGACCTCTGAAAAGTACAAGCATGCATATGTACTCAGTACTTGGTTTGGGCCCCTTTTGCAGCACTTACTGCAATTACTTTTGCACGATATTCTAATTATTCGAGTTTCACCTGTAGACCTGTATTTCATTCACCCATTCTAAATAGATGTGGTAATGTTTTTCTACAATTCAAATAAGACCAGATCGAGCCCCAAAGTTGTAATATGTCCTCCATGGGTTCTGAAGATTTTAAAATCACAGTTTTGTAAATCAGAGCTTCTGGGTACTGATGAGAGAATGACAACAAAATCTGGCCACTGACCTTAATTGATTAAGGAGGACAACCTCCATGTTAGCGGCCTCCCTGAAACTGTACTGCCAAAAGAAGGCATGAATCAGCATCACCTATTGACCTCTGTACTCATCACCAGTAGAGAGCCCTGCTCACACTATAGAGGTGGACTTAACTCATGTATAACAAATTGACTGCCTCACTCCCAATGTTGTGTTATTGCCATTATATATATTCTATGTTTATTTTATCTAAATAGGTATGGAGTAAACTTGTCCACAATGACTTTTTGTTTCTGTTCATTATGGACCACATTTTTGCCTCAGCAACTTTTAGTCCACTGTCCAGCTACTTCCATCTGGAAAAAAAGTAAGTTGCCTACGATTAAAGATTTGTTCCTTATTTTGTTTCAACTCTCACTACTGCTCTATTCTTTTCTTATATTTTCTTTGATCACATTTTCTACAATGGGATGATTAGCACGAGTCCCTCCCAATTATCCAAGGATTGATGCATCAGATACTCTCATGTCACATGTATTTCTATCCTATGGGACAACACAGACTCAAAGTAATGGGAGCACTGGGGCACCTGATTACTTCATCCATATAACTATTTCTTTACTCTTTATTAACAATACCCACTTCTTCATTGGCCTATGGGACCCACCTTAAAGATAATGATGTGGAGTGTTAATGGTCTCAAATCTCCACAAAAACGCACCCAAGTTTTACGTCAACTATGAAAACCTCAAGGCAGATGCTGCCCTCGTTTAGGAGACCCATCTAGAAACAAACAATTTAGTCTGCATGCAACGCCTCTGAGTGGGCACTGTAATAGGAGCCCCTGCAAAAGGCTGCTCAGCTGTGATCCTTACTTTGATAAACAAATCTTTGCCACACTCTTCTTCTCAACATACTTGGGACTAGAAAGAAGGCAGATGGTCCAAAGTTTCTTTGCAGATTGGATCCAATAATCTGAACATTTGGAAACTTTTATGGCCCTAACTCGAACAACCAGTTACTCTTGAATTATCTGCTCTCTTCAATAGCCAAGATCTCCCCTCAGTCGCATAATAATCGGAGGAGACTTTGACGCAGTCACCTCCCCTTTCGAAGATCACACGTCTGAATCAAGATCACTGCATACTGGTTCTACTCTTCATGATCAGCACTTTGGAGATATGCTTCAGGCAAGTGGTTTAGTGGACACATGGAGATTCCTCCATCCCCTGGAGAGAGACTTTACTTTTTTTTTATCATGCCCACAATATCATGTCACGTATTGATCTTTTTCTCTCTTCCCCCAATCTACTGATTAATATTCGATTGGTGGACATTGACAATATGCTCATCGCAGACCACTCCCAGTCTCCCTAATTATTCAAAATCTGGCCAATCCCACTTTACCAGTCACCTGGCGATTCCCTGCTTATCTGATCTCAGATGACACTTTTCAAACGGAACTTAAAGCTTTGTGGTCTGACTTTCTAGACCAACTCCGGTCATCTTAATGATCCTAATTTATTTTGTGCATCAGCCAAAGCTATGCTCTGCGGTGAGATATTGGCTTATGCAACTTCTCGAAAAAGATCCACTAAGAACACTATATTGGAGCTTGTAATTTAGCCAGAGAAGCCTATGCTACTTACAAAAGGTCTCCAACACCTGAGACTAGACTTCTTTGGATACAAGCTAAGCAACAATGTGATCATTGGTCAATTAAAGAAGTAGAATTATTCAAATGTGGAAAGTCATCTGACAAGCTCCTGGCAAACCTAATTAGGGGGAGTACTCCTACATATCATATATTATGCCCAGCTGATAGTGAGGGTAAGGTTTATTCAGACCCCGTTTCTATATTGAACATAATTTGTTCTTACTTTCAAATGCTGTATAGCATGAAAGATGGCAACCCTATAGGCGGAAACCTTTTTCTAGACTCTGTGTCCTTGCTCACTCTATCAGCCAATGATTTGCAAATGCTTAATGCAGAAATTACTTTTCTAGAGTTGCAAGAAGTCCTTCAACACTCCCCAAAATCTAAGACACCAGGACCAGATGGTTTATCCTTAGAATTCTTTAAGTTACTTTTGGAATATGTATCCTCCTATCTTCTTACATTATTCAATCATATTTTACCTCAGCATCAATACCCTCCAACTTTCAATGATGCGTATATTAGGCTCCTACTTAAAAAGGGCAAAAACCTGTTGCTGCCAGGATCTTACCACCCAATCCCTTTATTGAACCAGGATGCTAAATTATAATATCTAACCGTTCGTCCTCTCTCTTACCTAAGATTATTTCCCCTAACCAAGCAGGTTTTGTCCCAGCACGCTCAACTGTTTTAAATGTATGCATGATCCTACGTGCTCCATCCTTCTCTGCACCCAATGGGCTTAATGTCATTGGATGCAGAGAAGGCCTTTGACAGTATAAACTGGGAGTAGCTTAAAACTCTACTCACTTGAATGGGTTTTAATGGTAATTTCTTAAATTTAATTTCTACCTTATATTCTTCCCCCAGAGCACAAATCTTCACCTCCACGTATCTCTCCTCTCCATCCCCCATGTACAAAGATACCAAACAAGGCTGTCCCCTATCCCCTTTAGTAGTCAATATTGCAATTGAACCTCTATCTCTCTCTTTTTATTCCCCTCAATTATTCACAGGTTTCCAAACAGGTTCCACGGACATCAAGTCAGTAATGTTTGCATATTATATTCTTTTAATACTCTCTGACCCCGAGAACCAAGTGCCAGAACTGATCCCTCACATAAACCATTATGGCATTTTTCTGGTCTAAAAATCTATTTGGATAAAAGTGAATTATTATTCCTATCACAGAACCACACTACTGATTTGATGTCCTTGGCAACATTTTTCAATTTACAGGTAAGACACCATTCTCTCTCATACCTAGGGAGTCAAATGCCTCACACCATAGTTGAATTGTACACTTAAAATTATCCACCCATTTTTTAAATAAATTGTAGAAGAACCACACTTTTGGCAAAATATGGCCTCTCAAACTCTTAGGTAGATGTCAACTAATACGTATGATTAGCTTTGCCCATCTCTTATACCCCCTATAGATGATTCCCCTGCTCCTTAAACATAAAAACATTCATCTTTTAAACAAAGCCTCTTCCAAAAAACACAGGATTGCACTCAAAAAACTTCAACAGCCCAAGAAATACTTAGGTGCCAAACTACCCAGTATTAGATTGTATAATCTGGCCAGCATATTTCACCATGTCAGAGATTGGATACATGATACCACTTTCACCTCTAACACCCCTCTCGAAGCAACTTTGGTTCGTCCCTCTCTGGTATTCTCTGCTTACTTCACCCAATTATTAAAAATAATATACTGCTAAGGGATACAGTTATTATGGATGCCCATATCTTCTAGTCCTGTATTCGCCCAAGGTGCCGATTCAAATATCTTCCAAAATTTGAAATCTTAAAAGGTATTTACACTCTCCAAAATCTATTAACCCCCCAAGGTACCTGTATGCCATTAGCAGAACTTTCCAAAAGTTACCATGCCACATCCCAACTCTTCTTACAGTACAAACAAATCTCTCCCTTTATTAAGTCAAATCTAACCCTCTCACCTCAAGAAGACCCCCATATCACCTTTCACCAACTTATGTCATCACCTTCTTCCAAATTATTCCTTTCTACTCTTTACCCACTTCTTCATGACTATATGAAACAACCTACAGAACCCTTTCGATTCTATGTTCGATCCTAGGCCCCGCTTTCAGGACAATCCCCTGAAGACACCTATCCGTGGCTGGCAATAGGGGAAGACAACTTCAATTTAAAATCCTCCATAGGGCTTATTATGCATCATCTCCACCACCTGATTGGTTAAAACACTGCCCTAAAAGCCTTCTTAATCGTCCATATCTATCCCACCTCCTTTGGACCTGTCCCAACATTCAAACATTCTGGCTTCAGGCAATCTCATATATGAATTCCCTTTCGAGTAAAAATAGAATATTACATCTAAACATCTGCCTCTTTCATGACATAATTCCAACTCAACTCCACCCCCCGCCCCTTTACCTCTAGAAACATTTATGCCTCCTAGCAATTAAGAAAACCATCTTAGTAAAATGGCTCTGTCCACATGACCCAACTCTATCTGACACACGTCAGATAGAGTTGGGTCATGCTATTCGTAGACTTTTCCATAGTTCAATACAAATGTCTTCTTGATCATACGTTGTACTATTGTTGAACTGTTGCTTGCTTGTATGGTTAGAAATTGTTTATAAAAATTTACATGTTTAAAAAAAAACAAAAAAAACCCATAGCCTTAAGGATCCAAAAAAACATGTCCCATATCAGCAGGGTGCTAAAACACTGATTCGAAGTATATGATGTGGCTAAAACATTCCTGACAGTTGGATATACAAATTGTCCTTAAAGTCAATGTCAGTTATAGTAATTTTCAACAGTGAAATAAACCCTGAGTGGATCATCAAATGTGAGTGGGAAAATAAAAGCTGAGGTGAGCTACAGCTCACTCTGAAAAGTAAATTGGTACGCAGTTCTTTGTAAACTTTACCAGTTCACTTAGCAAATAGATACTGGCTTGTTGTGAAGAGCGGATTGGATGCTATACCCATACTTATGTTAAAAGTACACTAAATCGGCCTGTTCTGCAGTAAGTGCTGTCTCGCAATAACTGGTTCACTTATCCCTACCAGTGGTTTTGCAATGCCAGAGCTGTGTTACACTAGTACAGTCAGGTATCATTAGGCATATTAGCAGTCTCACAGTAGGTTTTTGGGGGTAGCAGATGTATGAGAACATCTAACTTATATTGCTCTAAAGAAGCCATTTAAAGCTGAACACCAGGCAAAAACATTTTAGCAGCTTTGGAAATTACTTTTCTTATTTTACACAGATGTGCTCTTTTTTTACAATTCAATGCTGTATCCACTGTAAAACTGATCCAAGAAGACTGCAAAGTAAGAGGTCAGTGTCCCTTATTTCCAGTTTAGAAGACCATTGGCTGCTGTAGCAGCTCCTTTCCTGGGCAACCGTTCTTGTAACTTCCCACCTGTAGTTTATTTTTTTACCAGCGGTGACATAATTATGTCAACACTGGCTCTGGTGGGAGGACCGGGGTGTCTCATACGCCACGTCTATCCTGTCCACTAGCACAGCCCAGCTTGAGTCACTGGTTAGGAGACTCCTGGTTGGGGCCTTACACCATGATTGACAGGCCAGGAGTCTCCTGGTCTGTCACACCCATTTATGCCTGCTTGAATGTACAGTGATGTTGGTGTATACACAAGGCAATATCATCATTGCCATGAAATCATGGCAAATGTCCTGATCCTGCGGTTTCTTTCTCTTCTCCTGAGAGTCTTTTCCCTCCTCTCCTCCCAGCCTCTCCCTCCCATCTCCTTGTTGACAGTGACTTTTAATGAATGTACTGTGATTCAAAAAGTTGTAAGTCCTAAGGTGTCCAAATGCCCCCTTATGTCGCTCAATTTGGTGCTTAAGCTATAGAAGAAAAAAAATACCTTACAAGAAGAAGCCTTAGTCAATATCCAAAATACATAGTGGACCTTTACCCATTT
The DNA here is from genome assembly GCF_000935625.1 of Nanorana parkeri. Classification (NCBI taxonomy): domain Eukaryota; kingdom Metazoa; phylum Chordata; class Amphibia; order Anura; family Dicroglossidae; genus Nanorana; species Nanorana parkeri. The sequence continues at coordinate 148,475 of NW_017308558.1, forward strand.
CTTTAAAATAACAACAATCACACCTTTAGAAATGTTTAGTAATGACAATCTACAAACACATGCTTCTAGATAATTGCCGGCTTTGTATTTTTTGCATACATTATTTCTCTTTTCTTCCACAGTCTTCTGGCAGTGGCCATGTTTACTAATGGCTGATTAGTGGCTCTCCTTTTACTTCCTGGATTTCTGGCACTTGTGACTAGACATGTGACTAGGACATGTGACCATGCATATCGTCTCAGGGGAGGAAAATGCCTTTCTCTGAGATCTCCTGAGATTACAGATGAGATTTCTTAACAATGCTCTGCGGATGAGAAGGCAATCCGAGTGTGCATTGGTTTGGCGAACTGAAATCATTTTTCCCTTTCAAAGCAGGAAGTGAATATTCTGCAAGTGTAAGTATTTCAAAACCACAGCATCTTACACTTGACATGTCTATGTTATTATTAGTTATCATACATAAAGGGATGTATTGGTAGAATTAGATTTTTGAATGTAAAGGTGTGTTTTAAAAATAGGATTGGAAATCACCAGTCTGAAAGAAAGGAGACAAATCTGCCATATTCCAAATGTAAGAAACTAACCACAGAGTGGATCTTGTCCTGAATGGTTAGATATATTTACGCCTCCATACCTTTCTCACTACTACTCATATACATAGAATTTCTCATTGGAGTTAATTAGGATCACAAGCCTAAAAGGTGGCAGTTCTTGGGTGATTTCCAATATCTGTATCTATTTATATACAATGGAAAGTAAGGTGTCATATTACTACTAATAAATGTCTTTTTTGGTGGAAGATTCATGTGATAATTGTGCTTTTTTTGAGCTCGCCACAGGCACATAATTTTTATATTTTCCATATTCTGACATATGTTGAGTTTTTAATCAGACAGTATATTTTTCACTTTGATGGTAAAGTGATGTCATTTTCATATATTAAGCAGGTATAATTAAAGGAAGATTAAAAATGTATTACGCTATATAGACATTTCTACAAATACTCAGTCCAATAATAACCATTTTTGGTGCTTTACACTCTGCTAGTTTTAGCACAGAAAAGCCTGATTTTTCCCACCATAGATTATTGAGATTATTTTTTGTCCACTATAACGTATATGACCTTTCAGAGACTCAGGCCTTTCTTTAGGTAATCGTGAAAACTCTTGCCTATGGTTGTTATTGCACATCTATTGTAATTTAAAAAATACATTACAGGCAATACACACAATTCAATGATGGAAGAGCTTCCGGTCGGCATTTTGGCTTTGGATAAGCTATTTGGAAGGAAAAAGAAAGTTCAAAATAATTGTTGTCCTGCACTACAAAATTCAGTCTGTCTAGTCAATAACTTAATACGTAACAGTCATTTACCCTAGGTAGCCATCTTGCATAATATAGTTTACCTCACTAGTGAAACCCTGTTCTTATTAACATGCTGCAGAAATTAAAACATTAAGCTATGAGAATAATCCATTGTAGCTAAAGCTTTGTCTCTCTTTTCCTTGCAAATATTGCACTAACATTATCAAGGAGAAGAGTGTGTCCCTACTATGTACAGGTAAAATAATCCTGTTTCTGTTGTGGCTTTGGGTCCGCCAGACCTGTTCCTGTCAGAGTTTGCTCCAGTTTCCAAGTCCCCTTTGATGGTGTAGAGAACTTACTCAGTGACACATTAGATTGCTTTACAATTTATCTAAGGAAGAGGCCTAAACTTTTAAGGGTCATAATGCTCTGTCTTTCTTTAACAGATGTAAACATAGCTCTTAGCACAACATGGCCAAGAAAGCAATATTCCTAAATCATATTTCTCAAAAAGCTCACACAAGTGTCTTGTACCTTGCTTTTTTAAGTCTTTTGGTCCATATTCAGTAATCCTAAAGTGATGATCATATAATCTTGTTCATGCCTTAGAAATATTACCCTGCGTCACGGTATGAGCCGGGGATGACAAGATTGGCCTCTTTTGCTGCACTTGTCTCAATACCCCTAATGAAATGAAGGGTGTAAGAATGGGGGAGAGGCACGAGTACTGGCAGATGTTGGAACTGCTGATGACACCAAGACTGATGATGCAGGTGACTGGATGCAGGGAGTAGCGGATGAAGCCAATCACCAGGGGATGATGTTGACAGCAGATGGGACCTCACCGATGTAGAAGACTGAAGTGGAGTCAGAAGCGAGCCGGATCAGTAACTTGCAGGCAGTGCAGTACAAAATCAGCAGGCAGAGGCAGGATCGAGGACAGGCTGGGTCAGAAACTTGCAGTCAGGATGGTACTGAATCAACAGACAGAAGAATGGTCAGAAAAACAGGTCAAGATCACAGAAGCAGGTGGTAATCAGCAAGGTTGTGGGTCAGGCCAGGTCAATCACAGGGCAACAGAGACAGAATGGGATACATGGAACACAGAGTACTTGCTGAGGATCAATCAGCACTGGACAGATTCAGAGTTTAACTTTAAATAGCCAGTTTGGTGCCATGGTTTGGAATGGGTGTGTGCACGCCACCATACACACGCTGTGCTATGCGTTTACAAGTGCACCTACGTACATACATAGGTGCATGGTTATGCATGATCTTGCTGGCTAAGTGCTGCACATGCGCAGCTGCTTACACAGAACCTATACTATGCGAACTAGCTGGACCTTCCTGATACCGTGTTGCCATAACCAGGAGCGTCCCAAGCTCAGTTCTTATATTCTCTTCTCACTCCCTGAATCCATTTATTAAGGGTTAACAATATGCGTTTAAATGTTATATACAGCATCAAGAAAACATGCAACATAGGAAGTCAACATCAGGCAGGCAATGTGCATCTTTTCCTCATCCAGGATATAATATATAAGAAATAGAAGAGGTAATAGACTTGGAGCAGAAAACCATTCAAAAGTAATGTAAACATCAATACACATTATGGTGTAGTGACAATAATTAGACAAGCTTGCATTCAAGCTAGTATATAAAACTACTTCTACGGTGTTATATTCCGAGTACAGATATGGAAAACTTTTATTTGTACTAATGATCCCAACATTGTGCTGGCATAGAGAGACATGCCATTTTATTATAAGCTGAAAGGTCACATAAACCTGAGGCTTATTCTGAGTCTGGTGAAGTAGACCAGTGATTGTTTACCTGTATTGTGCAATTATAATTGGAAAGTATGGGTTGACAAAAGCATCAGAAAACTGTATTGTGGTGTCTGGTTTACAAGTATTAAAACCTAAACCTGAAAGCTTGACTCTTTGTTCTTTACTTAGAGAACTTCAACCTAGTTTTATCACATTTGGTGAATTTTGTAATTTAAAGCTGGCTGAAATCAGTTGACATTGTTTAAAAATAAGCAAGGACAAAAGGACAAGCACACTACCAAGGGATACAAGCTAGGGGGGGGTGAAATGAACAAAGGATAACAGTGTGCAAGCTCTTTAACCACTTCAAGACCAGGTGTTTAGACCCCCTTCCTGGCCATTACTGCAACAGTACACACTGCCAAAAAGCAGAAATGGTAAAACCAGCATCAAAGGATTATACACATCTAAAAGGATAGAAGCATAGACAGACCATTGAATTGAAGTACACTGAAAAAGCTCATTGGATACTGCATAACTTATACTGTATGTTCTACTGATCTATTCTGTTTTTGCACTGTAGTGATGCATTATTACTATTAATACAGTTAGAAATCATTTTAAGTGCCACTATCCGAGCTGCTTTTGGTTTATTATTTTTATAACAGCATTTATCACACTGCTGTGTCTTGGTGAATTTATTATATTGATATATTTTGCTCATTAAGCATACTGTTATCTGAAAGTAGATAAATTCCTTTTATTTTGGTCAGGGCCAAAACTGGGGAGAAGTCTTGTGTTCGAATAACCATAGTTGCTCTGGAGTTCACATATGTAATCTTTCTCTAAAGACTGGTTTATCAACTTATTACAGGCTTTGTGTGATGGTGTACTTACAGTGATCAATCAATACAAGAGGACACTCTGAAACAGTGGTAGGTAAGATCTACTTTACAAAAGGCAGTATGAGTTAAAGTTAATGTACTTAAATGAAGAACACTCTAGTTGCCGAAAACACAATGTTGAAATTACAGATCAACCCATTAGAGTTTTCTCTAATGAAATTGGCAGCACAGTGCAGTGTATGAGCAAAATAAAAAAAAATATGCTGTACTGTGAAACATTTAACTGTGCTTAGGGATATAGTAGGGAATGGTTAAAACTAGGGATGTCCCGATACCACTTTTTCAAGACCAAGTACTGCCCCTGAGGTACTTGCCGATACCATTTACTGATACTTTTTTCTTAAAGGGACATGTGACCTTTTAATCTAAAACAGCACAGACTGATGATTTTAGGGCAGTTTCTTTATAATTATGAAGAATTGTAACTCAATCCATGATGAGGACTACAGATCCCATCCCTCCATGATTATACAGCAATTATATATGGCTGTGTGTGGTCTCATCTGGGATGCGTTTGGGTCTCACCAGGGCTGCACACTAGGGTCCTGCGATCTAGGAGCTCGTTGAGATCTGGGGGGCTGAGGAAGAAAGAACAGCCGGGGGGGGGGTCCCAGGAGCAGGGTCTAATGGTGACCGTTGCGTAGGATGGCAGCAGAAGTCATTGTCAGAGTGCTGGGAGACCTGCTGCTGTGCAGAGGAGCTGTGACAGGCGGGGAAGCTTCCCGGCTTATGCAGCTTCCTTCCGGGCCCGGCGGTAGTGTGTGTAGGCTGTTGTGTATAGGCCGGCTCACCTGTAGCTGGCAGTGGAGATCCGGTGGAGATCCGGAGGAGCGGCTGTCAGTAGAGCGGCTTGGGGAATAGGCTCCATCGGCGGCAGCTGGAGACTCAGCCAGGGAGTCCAGGGATGGATCTGCAGGACGAGACTCAGAGCGGGAGTACGAGGCGGCCATGTGGTCCAGCGCCATATTGGTGGAGGCAGCTGTAATACTGCGGGCAGAGGGAGGATAAGGCAGCGCGCGCACTCAGCCCGGTATCCGGACACGCCCCCTCCACCTTTTCATTATAAAATTGTTTAAGTGCCGGTATCGCCCTTTAGTATTGGGGCATTTTCACAAGTATAAGTACTCATGAAAATGCCCTGTATCGGACCCGATACCGATACTAGTATCGGTATCGGGACATCCCTAGTTAAAACCATTTTTGCAACGCATTCAAGAGATTTCCATTCTCTTCCTTTTGTGTAGAAGTGAAAGAAATCTCCTTAATTAGTTGTCATCAGAACAAGTGTAGCCATCAGAAGATTTTACCTATTTTCCTGTTCTAGTAACCACTCAGTGTGAGATTTTCCATCACTTTTATTCCTGGTGACAATGGTCACCAGGACAAGAGGTGAGATCTCCTTAAGATGGACACAGGCAGTTACAAAAACTTGGGTTCTAACCGCTCTTCTATCCAAAACTAAAAAGAAAAGTTTCAAGGTAAAACAAGAAGCAATTATTTGCCCATATTAATATGCAGGGCCTATGTATTCTAGTTTTGCTCTCTGCTCACTTCTCTTCCCACCTCCCTTCTCCAAGCTAGTAAATGGAGAGCTGCTGGAGGCTGCACAATCCCAGGTAATTTTGTAGTCAACATGAAGTTTAAGGAAGCTGAGCTGAGAGAGTTGGAGCCAGCTGTTTGGAAATATGATGACTAAGTGTCTAGTGCAAAAATGAAAATAAATAGTTTGCTGGGCAATGTATATTTGATTGATCTAGATTTATTATTGAAAAAAGGTTGTGGAAATAAGCATGGGTGAGTTCAGTAGACCTAGGTAGGAATAATTAGACTTAATGAACTAAGCTATAACAATAGGCCACCGAGCGTGGGTGGTTTGTAGGCCACCAAACTCTCAAATAAAGAAGAAAAATAAAGCAATGTTTGACAGCTGATTACAGAAAATAGCAGCATTCATTAGCAGTATTACATTAAGATTCAAGGACTCTGTTCATTGTGAAACAACTTAAAGTGACTTAGACCCATACAAGATCATAGAGCAGGAAAACACACAAACTTGTCATGCTAATTATGCATGCTTGGCTAATTCCCAGAATGACAGATGCATATGTCCAACTTCAACAATTTATTGTTATGGCAACAAAAAAGAGAAACATGTCAAATGGAAAACCTAAACCAAAATTCTTACTTGTGAGAAATGTTTCAGACTTCTTGATTAACACCCTTTATGTTAGCTGTGAATAAAAAAAAAAAAAGCGCCCTAACACAAAGCAGTTTAATCTGATCTCATCTTTCACGTATCTGTCCAAATAAACTGAAACAGACAATCTATAACCTGATATAACCCTTTGTGTACTAAACTCCTTAAAGTAAACCTGTGTTTTGCAGTAGAAAGCAAATTAATAACTACCATCTCCCAGCAGCACAGCCTTTCCTTCTTTTATCTGGTGATTCATTCTGCTATGTGAAATGAATATAAATCTCTGGTACCTTGGGGTATTCAGGACCTGTGACTCACTCCTCTAGCAGGATGGCAATGCTGATGCTTGATGATTGGCTGCTCAGACAACAAACACTGTACCATGCAGAAAAGCGAGCCATGTGTAAGCTCCAAATCGCATATCTGTTTCCTTCCAAGGGGCTCCACAGGGGCTAATGAAAAAGTACGTGCAGGCACCAGCAATTTCGTTACCTAAGTACTTTTTAGATAAAAAACTAATTAAACTAGACATGGACACTGTCTGTTTTAACAAATGGTTAAAGACTTACTGGGTTATTCACAAAAGAAGAGAAGGCAGGAGAAGTGAACAATCTAGGCCAAAATGGCTGATTTGGAAAAATTATCTAACTCAGCTCACCTTCCAGTTCAGCTAATGTTGTCCTAGATTGTTCCCTTCTCCTGCCTTCTCCAAACTCTTCACCCTTTTGAGAATAACCCCTTTAGAACTATTGTATGGTAATGAGAAGAAGGTCAATCTGTTGCTCAGTTTGTCCTTCTACTTTCAAATTGCTCAGAGTAGCTTGGAATCTGCACAAAGGGCTTCACCAAATAAAGACCTAAAAGGTAAGAAATATTTTTTTCAATTATTTGTAGGCATGTCGTGTGCATGGGAACACAAACATATAGTCAGGTTATCTCAAATTTGACTACAAAAGCAAAAATACTTTTTTGTCTTTGTACTTTCAGAAAGATTTTACTTTCCCTCCCAAAAACAAAACAGGAAATAAGCAGAAATCTCTCCAAATGGAGTAGAAATCCCCTCTTAGACAGTTTTAACTAGAATAGGTGTCACCATTGGAACATTTCCACTAACCTTATGTTTCTGTAACAACGCTAAAATGTTGACAGGTGAATCTCCTCAGTGAATACACAAATAACAAGAAAAATCGCAGTGATTTTATCTTTCTCACTATATCCAAAACTAAAAAGAAGGTTTTGACATTACATATACTTTACATTGATCAAACTACACCGGCAAAGGTCACATACTCAATGTTGAACAATGTTCTATGTTTAATTTGTTCATACTGTTCTCTAAGTGCTACAGGTGTTTTTCTTTTACTGGTGATACAATACTGTCACAGTAAATGGAAACTTAAATCAAATATAAATATTCATTGTATTTCTCCTAGCCTTTTAAGACACTTTTCCAATAGTCTTGATTTTTTATGCTGCAGCGCTGCTTTTATTTCAAACTGTGACACCAAGACACATATTTCTGTCTAATAAATATTACTCTCTAGTACAATATCAATAAATCCAGGCAGCGTAGTGGAACTGTGATAGTGTGTTAGTCTGGGCACACACTTAAAAACTATTAACATCAAAAATTAGGTATGACAGTTATTATGGGAAATGAATCAAGGGCTCCTTTAGATAACACAGTGGAAGGTGTGGAAATTTATTGTACTCTTGACAGTCTCCAAGTCGTAAAGTCACCAAATTCAAGATACTTACTACAACAGCCGCCAACCTATGCCTTGAAAGGATCTATATTTTCTTTCTCTTCACGGTCATGGCCATTATTTGAGCTGAAATGCGATCTTTCTTTATAGGTTCCTTCCCTTTAAGTGGATGGTGAGTTTTAATGCTTCCAAAAGGTCATTACTGCTAGAGAATTCTTAGCTGATCAAAGCTGGAAATTCACACACACATTACAGATAGCGAAAACCTATGTAATTATTTGCCAAATAAATATTTTCTTTATGTATTTTTTTTTACAACTGCAGAACAAAATGGCTTAGAATTCTCCGATTGCACTTGTGGTTTAGAATAATTTTATTTTATTGTCGGTTTAAACTAAATCATCTTAGATGGGTTCCTTCCTTTGTTCTTCCAATTTAATTAACTTTGGCACGCTTGGTACCTGTGTACATGGGCTTCTGTTCTCTATAGAACTACTTTTCTTTCCATACAAGTCAATGGGAATCCAAAAGCAACATGAAACAGGTTAATGCTGCTTAAAAGGTGGTCAATTGCAGGTAAAATGCACTGCTGAATAAACTGTGAATGCACTGAGCAGTTAACCTTTGGAGATCAATGACAGGTATACACAAACCAATGTTTTGGGACCTCACAGTGCCCCTTTCTCAAGGTAAAATGATACCTTGTGAATGGGGCCTTGTGAGGTCCTGAAAAATTGGTTGGCAATATTGTTTCTATGGTGCTCAAGTAAAACACATATATTTTATATAAAGGTGTGCTGGTAAGGTGTCTTTGCATATGTAGTTTACAGAGGGTGCCGTCCCTCCTGTTCACTTCAGCATACTGGAGGGATTAAGTGCATTTGCTCAGTATGATGTGCAACTGACATCATCACATGTAATAATATGATCTCAAATGTGGGCTAAATGCAAGAAGGCATCACCATGGCAGACTGTGCTTCGTGTAATTGTGCGGAGAGCAGTCGAAGAGGAAAGGGACCCTGTGGCATAATGTGACTGGCCTAAAGAGTTCAAAAAAAGGTAACTATACAAAAATCTAAAATATTGCTGAAGGGGACCTTCTTCAGGGGAAGTGGGGCATTTATGGGTAGGAGAGGTGAACCAAGAGCTGAGCTTTAACCTACTTCTGCAGGTTTTGAGCTCCAACCCACATTATTTTAATCAATCGATTGGCTGACCCAAAATGCTGAGAATCTTCTGCTTTTTTTCTTTAGTAAAATGTAAAAAGTGTGGCTATTTTACACCAACATATCCAAGAGGACATGCAGGTATTTGAGATGATAGATGTTTAACTTACCGGCCCTTTGTAGGATAACCTACCTGTTCACCACATTGTAAGATGTAGTTTTAAAAAAAATCTGTGTGGAACAAGAGCATGGTAATCTCACAGAAATTCTTCCTATTGGAGAGACTGCATATGAGTTGTACTTAATAACATGATGAGGAATGATAATTTACAGAACCCCAACTTAGTAAATAGGTCAATTAATATCAGCCCCTGTCCGAGCATAGCTTACAGGTTTTGCAACTACCACAGTCATGCAGGCAAACATATACAGATACAAACTCAAATGAAAATTAGTTGTCCTATTTATATGTTCTGCGAGGATTTTGGTGCATTTAACTACAGAGTCCTACCTGTTGCTGTGTCTGTTGAATATAGCACATGGCTTACACTCACTCCCTACTTAGTCGGTGCTGAGTGGAATGGTCCTAATCACTATTAATGTTTTAATGTGAGCAGTAAATTACATTTCTGGGGTGTGCTATACCCACTGCATGCAGTACCCCATTGATGCCACTGTGTCTTGGTCAGGAAATTCTCAAAATAAAAAAAAAGGAAAGATCACTGAAACAACCAATAGAAAAAAAAGTGGATAGGGAGGAGAGCCCTATACTACAATAGTTTGTAGAAGTAACATAAGAAGAAATATGTGGTAGAAGTATGATATATCTTATATCTGTCAAGGTTGTGATAACCATAGTACAAGCACAGTCCTAGGTCCACTTGGGGGATATCAGGATGGTGAAGTATTGTTGATGTAGGTGAAAAAAAAGCAAACATTACTTATTTTACAGAGGCGTCCGTGGATGGAATGCATCAGTGAAAGCCTGGACAATTAGGCAAAATTATCCAACAAATGTTGTCATAATAAAGAAAAGCTTTTATTAACACCAATAATGTGTTTTGTGACAAGTCACTTTATCAGATACACAGTGTAACACAGGTTCTACAATGACAAGGTCATATAAAAGAGCACAAAATAAAAATTTAGCAAATAGTTAAAAAATAGGAAATAAAAACACCATGAGAGAAAAACAAAAAAGAGTGCAGAAAAAAGCAGTCAGGATTTTTTTTGACTGTAAGTAAAACTTAGGAACGTAGATGTGTAAAATATTTTAATATATATATATACACACACACACATACACACAGTATATATGGCCTAATAAATAGTGAGATGAATGTGGCTAGGTGAAAATTGACTAATGACATGTAGAGGAAATATGCAGACCGAACAATAAATTTTTTCTTTATAGGACGGCACAGACTTAACATCTCCAAAGGTTTTCTGGGGACATCCTACATCACTTACAGATTTACTCACAAAAAGGTGAACAATCTAGGACTACATAGCTGAACTGGGTATGAGCTGAATTGGAGAATTTTTCCAAATCAGCTATTTTGGCCTAGATTGTTCACTTCTCCTGTCTGTTAATGTGAAAATGGCTTGATGTGGCTTAATGTGTAAAAAAGTGCCTAAACCTCAATCAATTGCCCTGAAACTATAAAAAAAACCAAGTTTTTAACTTCCCAACCCTACCCTAGAAGTTTCATGGATTTTGGTTTTCCACAAGGCAAATGAGTGACATGAAGCTTGTTGAAAACTTAGGTTGTGCAAAGTTTCAAGACAATTGATTGAGGTCTAGGCACTGATACATGGTACATTAGCTCTTTTTACATTACGCTGTTCACATTAAATGATTGAGGATTGTAAAAAAATAAATAAAAATATTAGTTAAATGTAACTTTTGGTATGTTTAACCAAATTACCTGATATGTTCAGAATATGTTTTAATAGATAGAAAGATGTATTGTGTGAAGTTCGGGGGAAATTGGCTAACATCTAAGTTCTTTTTTGTATGTTAAGCCACATTAAGCTCCCAAAAACAAGCCTAAAGCGACACTAAACTCAGAAATGAAATAATACAAATAACTTATATTATATAAATAATCAATGACTGTACCTTTTTTGTCATTGTCCAGCTCTAAATGCTTCAAAATCCGTTTTATTTTTCTCCAGCCACAACTTCCTGCCAGAGAGTGGCTACTTTTCTTCTCTACGGTACCTATGCGTGCTGAAAAGTAGCCACCCTCTGTGCACGTTCATGTGAAGGACTACAACATGCTGAGGGCGTGTCTTCTCAGTCTCCACCCCCAAAAATCCCCCTCTCTAGACTCTACAAGGAGCTGGGATTTCTTCGGCTCTCCCTCACTAATATATATTTTTATATATATTTAATATTTGCCTTTTATCACAAACTTTCTGAGGAGATTCATCATGTGAGCCGTCACCAGCCTCATACTTTCTTCTGTCTCACATGCTGATTCTGGTCACGCTGTCACAGGGAATACGGCTCCTACTTTTTAAATAACATTGTTTTTCTGTGTACATTGTTGTAAACTTGATGTTTGTTGTAGATTTGTTTTAAGTAGTTTTGATAATTCAAAGCATTGCAGAGGAGATTACAAGCAGTGAAACTGTCACAGTGTGTATAGTGGGGAGAGGTAGCGGGGAGGAGGCAGCTTTGTGCAGTCAGAGATGATTCCTCTCTGGCTCATGGGAGTTGTAGATAAAGAAAGATGTGCATGTGACCTGAATCAACGTGCACGGCTCTTACTAAGTGACAAGAACCGTGAAAGGAGAGAAGAGCAACGGGAGCAAGCACAGCAGACTAGATTAAAATAGTAAGATTTTTTTTTAAAACATAAATAAATGTGGCTTTGGAGAATGTTCATTGTGTAAATGTGTATAAGGAGAAAAAAGCGGAGAGTTTTGGGTCACTTTAATGTCACTTATTTGCCTTGTGGTAAAACAAAATCCATGAAACTTCTAGGGTAGGTTTAAGAAGTTGAAAACTTAGGATGTGCAAAGTTTCAAGCCAATTGATTGAGGTTGCATCACTTGTGTAGGCATTAAGTTACTTTAAGCCAGTGGTTCTCAACCTGTGTAACCTCAGGACCACATTTGTCCTTGGTCATTAAGTCGCTACCCAAGATGCACTGCAATGGAATGCACGGCTTTGTAGTACTGGGCATTCGGGTGCAGGCGATCGGACTGTGGGCGGGAGGTGTGTTTGGGGTGTCATTCAAATTAATGGCAATGCAACACACCTCCCACACCAGAACATGTAGTAGGTGCGATTGCGTGGTACAGTGAAATAATTGCATGGGACTGTGGTGATTAATGCACTGTACTAGTGTGAATGGGCCCTCAAAAACACTGACAGACACACGCACACCAAAAATAATTTTTCTTAAGATCCACCCAGTGTCCCTACCTTTTGAGAACTGGAGTGGATCCTCAGGTTGGGGTCCAGTGTGGGCTGCTGTGCTGTGACTGAGTTCCAGTCATATGCGCATTGCTTGTACAGCTCCCTTGCGATCCCCGTAGAGGTTCCAGAATGTGACGTCAGTCCAGTCCAGGCACCTCTACAGGGCACATGTGGGAGCTGTAAGCAATGCACATATGGATGGAGTTCCCTTATGGCCATACTTCTAGCCCACTCCACCTCAAGCTGACACTCGGCAGCGGGCGGCATATTTTGAATGGCTGCACGTGCGAGAACTGATAGTGCTGCTCTAGGGGGAGGCTGAGGAGTCTCTCTCACCTAGAAAAGTGGAAGGCATGTGGCGACCCACTGAACATGGGGTCGCGACCCACTTTTGGGTCACGACCCACCAGTTGAGAACCAAGGCTTTAAGCCATTTTCACAAATGCCCAGATAATCTCAAAGTTAACCTGTGTTACACAGTGTATATTATGAAGTGACTTCTTGCGCGGGAATAATTAATATTTGTTTTTATTAAACATTAATTAATTTTTGTACCTATGATTTTTGCAGATACATTTTGTCATATTCATTTGTTTTCACTTTATATTTGTTTGTGTCTTGGTTCTAATCCTTGATTAGTACTGGTATTTTTAATCTTATTTTAATATGTGCTGAAGGGCTAGCATAGAGTGGTTTTTACACTAATTGTTAATTATTGTAATTACAGGCATCACTACTTTAGCAACTTTTGTTCTTCCAAAATCCTCGATTTCAAGATGTGAGCACACAATATAATACTCTTTTTTAGCTCCCATTATTATAATGTAATCACCTTTCATGAGCTCCAGGTTATGACTTCGTCTGTGGAACTCAGCTACCTTAACTAAACCAGCATTCCTTTTTATTCTTAGAACTTGATTCTTAAACTTTTAAAACTGAATGTAATACAGAACCAATATAATTATATATCGCTCATGACTGGGGCAGTTACCTTTGCTGTGCACTACCTCATTCCTATGCAGTTCTTTAAAGGGCAATTGTACCAAAAACGCATACAGGGTTATTCACAAAAGGGTGAAGAGTTTGGAGAAGTCAGGAGAAGTGAACAATCTAGGCCAAAATAGCTGATTTTGAAAAATTCTGCAATTCAGCTCACTTTCCAGTTCAGCTATGTTGTCCTAGATTTTGCACTTATTCTGCCTTCTCCAAACTCTTCACCCTTTTGCAAATACCCCTGATAGTTTGGTTTTTGGTATAAGCTAAAAAATCAAACCACCTTACTATTTTCTTCTATTTCTCTAAGACTCCGTTGGTAACATACCTTTGACGGAGTTCCTATGTCTGCACAACTACTGTGGCCATTTTTGCTATGGCCACTCTCCTTGTTGGACATTTTTCTGTTATAAAAATACAAGAAGAGGAGCTGGAATGCACATAGGTGACGGGAACACCCAAAACCATAGGTGGGCAGGAACAGAGTTGTGAACTATAGCAGAATGATCTCACTCTTGAAGTACTCAAGACTTACAAGAAGCAAGGCTCTGTTTCAGCCCACCAGACTGAAACCAATAATATATGACTTTTGGGTAGACATTAGGTTTAAGGGTGCCAAAAGGAGACAAATACTTTTCTAACCTGGTCACCACTATATATATTCTAATATTTAATAGCAATGCAACCAATTTGAGCATTACTTTTAATAGTAATGGGAACACAGAGGTTTAAAACATTGCTTTCTTAGTATGGTATAGCTTTCAAAGACTTTCCAACTTACTGAACACATCTCTGTATTCATAAGTGATATTGTTTTCATTCTATGAAAAAAGTTATAAAACCATTTGTTGCACATGTGCCAGTTTAGTGCTGCTTGAATTATGGATACAAGCTTCAGTTACACTAATTAGGACCATAATGGTCAGATTTCTCTTGTTGTCAGTGAGACGTATGAGTTTTTGGCCTTCTTTAATGATTCAGCGTTTATTGCCAATGATGACCTTTCTCGGGAAACGCTCTTTGTCTTATTGCTATGCTGAATGCAGTACCGAATCACTGATCTGGGACAAACTTGCAGCAACCAGACTTGCAGTGAAGTCAAAATGTCTAATTCACATGCTTGCTTTTGGTCACTGAGGTATCTTTCACATGGGTGGTCTGATCAGGTCAGTCTCATCGTTTTTCAGGTAGATCTGACCGGAAGCCCAATTTTACTGTATGAGCAGTCGGATGTACATCATACGTCCTTTTACACCTTATTATAACTGACTCCATCTAGGTCCAGAAATTTTTTTTTATTTTTTTAGACCTGATTGTGATGAATTGGAGGTAATTGGATGTAAACAGACACCTCTGTTCATATCCGACTCCCTTAGACCTAACATTGGTCAGTAAAAGGTCAGTTTTTTTTCTCCAAGGTGGAGAAAAACACTGAATGGACAGGTATTTTACAAGGGAGACAGCATTCCCTGCTGATTGGAATGGATGATGTCTGTGTGAAAGGGGTCTTATTCTGAAAGCAATGAAGCCATTGGATCATCATGACAGACAGGTATGTAGCATTTTAGGAAAGGCCAGCAATATTTTTCTCAGCACAGGTTTCCTTGCAGAAAATGATCAGTGTGGACAAAAAACAAGTTTACATAGCAGCAAGCACTTTGTAAAATTATTAGGAGGTGTGCTTTTTTTTGCATTTAAAATACAGTGTAGATGACCAATCTGAGGCTGCATGTGACCCGCTTTGCGTTGCATTTTTCTGGCTGCAGCATGTCCCATTAATGTGTTTGTGTTGAAGGCAAAGCATGCCATAAGCAGCTATTTGATGTGATTTTCTTTGAAATAGATGTGTTTGAGCATTGCTGCATTCCAATGCAAAAGCCAATGTTTCACAGCAACACCTGTTTATACAAACCCTAATAGATGTCAAAAGTGTTATGTTGTACAGTTAAAAAAAGAAATGTAATGGAAATATTCATTCAAATGAGATTAAAAATGTAAAGGGAAAGTTACTAATAATTTAAAAAGAAAAGCAGATTGGGCAATAGGAATCCATTAAAATGATTTAAAGATAAACAGAACATGTTGAGAAAAATACAATCCTCCCATGTAAACAGTATACATTGTATTATAGCACACTTTTTGCAGAATCCTATGTATCTCTGTCCTGAAGATATTGCTATTTGTTTCAGCATGTCCTTTCTTATACTGATTTGTGAACAGGGGGGTCTGCCTTCATTGTCAGCACTTGCTGCAAAGTGTTATAATAAGGAAAGCCGCAGTGTCTGTATCCCTTTGTGCAAGGATGAGTCTCTCACCAAAACAACTTCTAATCTAAAGAATGCCTAAATTGTGATTAGAATCTAAGTATAGAATACTATAAAAGAAAAATATGAACAGCAGTAAAGTAGATCTGTAGGGGCATACTGTACAACAATAGTTTGCAGAACACCTGTAGGTTTCGATATTGATGTTGCGCTCACCTCAAGAGGAGCCGCCAGAATAACCAGCCATAGCCTTTCTAGGGGTTTTGGTATCCAGATGCTCCATTAGCATTGAAACACCCTCTTCTAGTGCCCACAGAGCTGATATCTAAGCCAGAAATATAATGCTGAAGAACGTTTATTAAACATATTATCTCCCACCTTGACTGTCTTTAGGCGTTCCCTAAAGACTCATCTCTTAAGGGAAGCCTATCCCACCTCAACCTAACCACTGAACTAGGGATGCACCGATACCACTTTTTTAAGGCCGAGTACGAGTACCGATACTTTTTTCCAAGTACTCGCCAATACCAATTACCAATTACTTAAAGGGACAGGTCAAATTTTTTCTAAAGCAATACAAAATCATGATGTTAGGTCAGTTTCATAATATTATGAAGAACATGAACAAGAACCATCACATTCTCAAATAATTCATCCCCTCGCAGCTACCTCCTCATGTATCATCTCCCCCTCCTCTTTTAGATTGTAAGCCCTTACCATCTTGTCTTGAATTGTATTGTAATTGTAATGTCTTCCTTACATTGTAAAGCGCTGCGCAAACTGTTGGCGCTATATAAATACTATGTAATAATAATAACAATAATAATATTCACTCTGGGAGACGGGGTATAGGCAGTGGCGACTCCAGGAACAATATAAAGGGGGGGCACATAAGATACCACAGTCAAAACGGGGGGGGCACTAATATTTTTCACCACTAAATTTGCCACATTCTCTAGCTGCTGCTCTACTCTGGGGTTCTGGCCTTATATCTTGGGCAGAGCTTGTCAGGAGGGGTGGGGAGGGTCTTAGTAAGGGGAGATGTGCGGGTGGCAGAAGCGTTGTAAGCAGGCATTGTGGCGTGGCTCCCCAGAAGGCTGCCGCAAGGTCCCCAGCAAGTGACGGACCTAAAGCTGGCCATACAACTTACAATTATCTGCAGATTTTCTGTGGTTAGATGGAAAAGGTGCAACAGATTCCTCCATCTACACTTAACTGTGTGGATGGAGTAATCTCCACCTGGGCCAATCTGTTGTACTTTTTCCATCTGACCACAGAAAATCTGCAGATAATTGTAAGGTGTATGGGCACCTTAAGACACCTAAGTCAATTTGAGAAATTTAAGTGCTGGTATCGATTTTTAGTATTGGGACAGAGGTCAGTTATACCGCAGAGTGCATTGGTCAATAATGTATCGCAGGGGGCGGAGGTCAGTAATGTTCAAAAACCATAAACATCAGTTGCACTTCTAACCGGTTAGAAAACCCTAATTATAGGGTGGGTGCTGAAATGACCACGGATGCCTCCGCAAAATAAATCCAAAAAAATTCAAAAAGGTCACAAGCACTCCAGCATGTAGAAAAGGCAATGTTTAATGACTTCACAGGTGTCACATCATCAGAGAGATGTTTTGGAACAGCAAAGTCCCTTCCTCAGGCAAAACAGATAAATATACTTGTGAAGTCAATAAACAATGATTTTTCTACATGCTGGAGTGCTTGTGACCTTTTTTGAGGTCAGTAATGTAACGTAGAGTGCGGAGCTCAGTAATGTAACGCAGAGTGTGGAGCACAGTAATGTAACGCAGAGTGCGGAGCTCAGTAATGTAATGCAGAGTGCGGAGCTCAGTAATGTAATGCAAAGTGCGGAGAACAGCAATGTAACGCAAAGTGCGGAGAACAGCAATGTAACGCAAAGTGCGGATGACAGCAATGTAACGCAAAGTGCGGATGACAGCCATGTAACGCAGAGTGCGGATGACAGCAATGTAATGCAAAGTGCAGATGACAGCAATGTAACGCAAAGTGCGGATGACAGCAGTGCAACGCAAAGTGCGGATGACAACGGTGTAAGATAGAAATGGACTTACAGTTTTGATGTACTAGATCATGTGCTCTGTCATGCCCTCTTCTTCCTCTCCGGGAGAGCTGACAGGAGCAGCTCTGAGGTCTGCATCCGTCGGAGATGCAGTCCATGACCGTGTGCCCGACTTGTCAGCTGGCAAGAGACCGTGCGGGGGGGGGCACACTGGGGGCAAGGGATAACCTAGGGGGGCAATTGCCCCCCTGGCCCCCCTGTAGAGACGCCTATGAGTATAGGGAT